>NC_059372.1:38120430-38340430 GCF_019703515.2 Myxocyprinus asiaticus
GTTTTGTTTTCAGTGTCAGGATCTGATATCCCAGACATCCTCTCCTCTCAGTCATTCTGACTCATACACACGCTCTATGGACCCTCTGTTGGCTGTAGGAGATTCTGGGAGGAGGAGAGGTCCTGACTCAGACTATGATGTGGCCAGCCGACAACGACCCAATGACAGACCACAACCACAAGTGAGATCAGATCCTGCATTCCTGATGTCTGGTCGCTCTGGTCAAATGTGAACTCATTTTGGTCCATATAAACGCACTTTTACTAAGTTTATTTGAATTTTTATGCCTTCCTTCCTAAAGGAGAGATACAAGGATTGTCAACGGGAACCTCGATTGACCTTGCGACCCCCAAGTCTGGCAGCACCGTGCACCCCGGTCCAGAACTGGCACCACCAGCCAGAGAAGCTCATCTTCGAATCATGCGGTTACGAGGCCAATGTAATAAAATTTATTTATTCAAACATCCACACTCACAAAGAGTGAGTTGGTTACCACTGATAGCGGTAAGGAATTATACAAATTAAGAAAAGACACACATTTACCTGGCACAATTCCCAATCTGTAAGCCAGTTCTGGAATTAATTTTTCCTAGTATTTGTTATCATCTAGTGGAATGAATTAACACTTTTTGCAGGAACATAGAGCAAACAGAGCCTGAATCACAGGCTTTCAAAGACAGGATAAAGAAAATGTATGTTCATAATAGGATTGTAAACATATACAATATTATTTATGAATTCTGTCATCATGTATTTAATCTTATGCCGTTCCAAACATGTATGACATTCTTTCTTATGCATAAAAACTAAATGAGAAATTTTAATGTATATCCTGGTTTCTGTTTTCAATGCAATTGCAGTTGATAATTACTCACTTTAAAGCTTAAAGGTCTCATAGTGCATGCAACATGTGTATCATATTATGTCTTCTGAAGGCATGCGATATGTTTTTGTTGAGAAACAACCCGAAAATGTACCGGTAAGTAATTTTTCAGTGAAAATCTTTACGTCTGTTGCACATTGTTTCTCACCAAAACCTCTTCAGAAGAAATAATATTCATAAAAAAAAATATATATATTTTTTTTTTTACCTAAGAAAGAAAGTCATACAAGTTTGGAATGCCATTATATGCTCATAAAATCCTATTTATTTGAGGAAAGATTAAATCTTGTTTAGATAATGTGATTTATTTTTCTAACCTGTGACCAACTGAAATCTTTCTATCTCTTTCTCTGTTCTTTCACTTGTTCTGCAGTATCTCGGCTCAATGCTGATTAAGGAACTCAGAGGAACAGAGTCAACGCAGGACGCCTGTGCTAAAATGAGGGTAGGTATTCGAGTCTCCAGCCAATGAGAGCTCAATGTCTGCTGTGAGCAGTCATGCCAGGACACAGAGAATATCAGAATGAGCTTTATTTCCAAGTGTTCTCACATACACAAGTAATTTTTTTTGGGTGATAGGAGAAACAAACACACACCGAGCATTACAGTGAGACATAGAATATAAAACAAGTTAAGAGTATAAATAGACATACAAATAATAGGACATGTAACAGAATGGCGTATGTGCAAGTGGTAATGTATGTGCAAGGTAGGGCTATGTACAGTTATTGAATTAAATATGTGAATTTACATATGTACATGAGATATTTATTGACATTATTGCACTAAGGGGGAGTCCTGAGGCAGTTTAATTGTTCATGTGGAAAATGGCATGAAGGTAAAATCTGTTCAGTTTTCTGTAGCTCAGTGCTCTGTAGCGCCGGCCAAAGGGCAACAGTTCAAAGAGGGAGTGGGCAGGGTGTGTAGGGTCCAGACTAATTCTACCTGCACGTTTCCTCACTCTAGAGACATCCAGGTCTTGGAGGGTGGTTGGGGGTGGGCACCAATAATCCTCTCAGCAGTCCTGACTGTCCGCTGTAGTTTCCTTCTGTCTGATTTGGTGGCTAAACCAAACCAGACAGTTATAGATGTACACAGGACAGACTCGATGGCCGAGTAGAACTGTGTCAGCAGCTCCTGTGGCATATTTTGGAATGGGTAGCAGCACTGTCAGGGAAAATGCCACCCACGTGAGTCCTCAACAGGACACTAGCGCAAAAAAAAAAGGCAGTTTCATAATATATACACCAGAAAAAGGGTTTTCTAACAAGATCTGTGCAGAAAGTAGAAAATGGGTTTTCTTTATCTCCTGCCTTGTCGTGTTTGTGTGAAACAGACTGCAGCTTTGCACTTTAAAGGCTGCGTCTTGATAAGCAGACCTTTACACTAGCATGTAAACTGTTAAATAATCAACAAGAACCGTTGACTCAGCCAATCAATGCACTGATGCAACTGGAATAAGCAGTCCCATCAGTCAGGCCAGGGTGGTACACTTTTAATGAAAAGACCCAGCTGAAGCAAAAACAATATATTTAATGTTAAAATGCTTTCTCCTATTCCAGTTTTATATGCAGAGACAACTATAAGTAAGCCATTGGTTGGTTGATATCTGAAAAATCCGGACACAGCAACATTGACTCAAACACTGGCATGATTTGGGGGCCGGGCAATCTGTTTGATCTGACCAATGGCAGATGGGGACATTTTCTGGAAACTTTTTTATTATTAAACGGTCCAAAAAAAAATAAAAAATTATATTTTGCATAATGAAAATCAAGACTATCTAATCAAGGGCCATTAAGTTTTTTTCCCCCCCATTGTAACAATACTATCCCTATAATTTCGCCTATTTTCCTCCACAATTTTCCTTAATTATCATCCTTTCTGGACACAATGATTTTTATAAATTAAAATCTGCATTTTATTCAGCAAATTATTCAGTACAAAAATTCAGTTCAACCAATACTATCATGGTACTTTAAATTTAAATAATATATATATATATATATATATATATATATATATATATATATATATATATATACTGTGTATACACTACCGGTAAACTTGACTGAAATGTTTCTCATGATCTTAAAAATCTTGAATCTGAAAGCGTATGCTTAAAGGCGTATGCTTAAATGTTTGAAATTAGTTTTGTAGACAAAAATATAATTGTGCCACCATATTAATTTATTTCATTATAAAACTAAATTTTAATAAAAAATAAAAAAAAATTTTTTTTATTTTTTTTTTAAATGGATGACTTGGACCAAATAATAAAGAAAAGCAGCCAATAAGTGCCCAACATAGATGGGAACTCCTTCAATACTGTTTAAAAAGCATCCCAGGGTGATACCTCAAGAAGTTGGTTGAGAAAATGTCAAGAGTACATGTCTGCAAATTCTAGGCAAAGGGTGACTACTTTGAAGATGATAAAATATAACACAGTTTTGATTTATTTTGGATTTTGTTTAGTCATACATAACATAATTCCCATAGTTCCTTTTATGTTATTCCATAGTTTTGATGACTTTTCTGTTATTCTAAAATGTGAAAAAAATAAATAAAATTATAATAAAGAATGAGTGTGTTTCAAAACTTTTGACCGGTAGTGTATATATACATATATATATAAAAACTCAGCAAAAAAAGAAACGTCCCTTTTTCAGGACACTGTATTTTAAAGATAATTTTGTAAAAATCCAAATAACTTTACAGATCTTTATTGTAAAGGGTTTAAACAATGTTTTCCATGCTTGTTCAATGAACCATAAAACAATTAATGAACATGCACCTGTGGAACGGTCGTTAAGACACTAACAGCTTACAGACGGTAGGCAATTAACGTCACAGTTATAAAAACTTAGGACACTAAAGAGACCTTTCTGCTGACTCTGAAAACACCAAAAGAAAGATGCCCAGGGTCCCTGCTCATCTGCGTGAACGTGCCTTAGGCATGCTGCATGGAGGCATGAGGACTGCAGATGTGGCCAATCATTGCAATCTCCGTACTGTGAGACGCCTAAGACAGCGCTACAGGGAGACATCTCATATCACACCTGCGGGACAGGTACAGGTGTTACACCAGGAAAGCACAATCCCTCCATCAGTGCTCAGACTGTCCGCAATAGGCTGAGAGAGGCTGGACTGAGGGCTTGTAGGCCTGTTGTAAGGCAGGTCCTTACCAGACATCACCGGCAACAATGTCACCTATGGGCACAAACCCACCTTCGCTGGACCAGACAGGACTGGCAAAAAGTGCTCTTCACTGACGAGTCATGGTTTTGTCTCACCAGGGGTGATGGTCGGACTTGTTATTGTCGAAGGAATTAGTGTTACACCGAGGCCTGTACTCTGGAGCGGGATCGATTTGGAGGTGGAGGGTCATGGTCTGGGGCGTTGTGTCACAGCATCATCGGACTGAGCTTGTTGACATTGCAGGCAATCTCAATGCAGTGCGTTACAGGGAAGAAATCCTCCTCCCTCATGTGGTACCCTTCCTGCAGGCTTATCCTGACATGACCCTCCAGTATGACAATGCCACCAGCCATACTGCTCGTTCTGTGCGTGATTTCCTGCAAGACAGGAATGTCAGTGTTCTGCCATGGCCAGCGAGGAGCCCGGACCTCAATCCCACTGACCACGTCTGGGACCTGTTGGATCGGAGGGTGAGGGCTGGGGTCATTCGCCCAAGAAATGTCCAGGAACTTGCAAGTGCCTTGGTGGAAGAGTGGGGTAACATCTCACAGCAAGAACCGGCAAATCTGGTGCAGTCCATGAGGAGGAGATGCACTGCAGTACTTAATGCAGCTGGTGGCCACACCAGATACTGACTGTTACTTTTGATTTTGACCCCCACCCTCTTTGTTCAGGGACACATTATTCCATTTCTGTTAGTCACATGTCTGAAACTTGTTCAGTTTATGTCTTAGTTGTTGAATCTTTTTATGTTCATACAAATATTTACACATGTTAAGTTTGCTGAAAATAAAAGCAGTTGAAAGTGAGAGGATGTTTCTTTATATGCTGAGTATATATATATATATATATATATATAAATGTTTTTTTTTTTTTTTTTTTGCATCATGATAATGAAAATATAGGGGTGGGCTTAATGTGATAATTTGTCCTGAAAATAATGGCACAATTCAAGAAAAGTTTAAGCTAAATATAATTTTGTATTTAATTTGTTTTTCTTTTGACCCAGACATATTCTTAAGGCAAACCTGTTAGAAATCTAAATCTAACACAATCTTTCTGTCTCTCTCTCTCTCTTTCTCAGAGGTCGACCGAGCAGATGAGGAAGATCCCCACGATTGTCCTCTCCATCACATACAAGGGTGTGAAATTCATTGACGCTGCCAATAAGGTGGTGACATCATCTGCTGCTAATCCTCGGTTCACCTTAGACAGACAGATAAACTGCCATTCATTAAACTGAAAGCCCTCTGGCTTTAGGAGGTGTCTTCTCATCACGTCATAAGTGATAAACAGGCACTGTGAGGAATTCAGATGTATTGGCCGCTCCTGAGGTCTCTGTCTCTGTAGTTTTCTCATTGTTAAAGGTCACAGGCATCTGAACGGTGCTTGATTTTATTAACAGATTTCTGTGTGCACAAACAAATGGTTTAGTCGGTGCAGAGGCATCACTAATATGTGATCATTTTTCAATGTATGAAACAGTGATTTAACGTTATTGAAATTATGCTAAAAGCCAAAACTATATAATGTTTTTGCAGTTAATAAAATAAAAGGATTGTTCAGGGTTCAATACAATTTAAACGCTATTAGTCATAAGAGAAAATAATTTCAGCTTATCTCTCCGTTTGTAAAAAAAACAGTAAAAATCATGTTTGCAGTAATTTCTACGGGTTGGCGGAATAAATGGTACTTAATTCGTCTAGTTATGTTTATATGCGTAAAATATAGCAGCCTAATATCTATTGCCCAATATTTGTAGCTTTGGTGCTGCTGGTTGAAGTTTTCAGACTGTCCCTTACCACATTCTCCACAGTTTTCGCACGTTTTAGCAAAATGTGAGGACTTTTCAGATGGCCCCTTACCCGCTGTAGGCACAATTTCCAACGAATATCAAGGTTAAATTAATGATCTTGAACAATTTAACGGTGACACCATCGGACCAGCTTAAATACAGGACCCAGTGGTTAAGAAAACCTGATCTAAAGTCAGTAACCTGGTAATTTATGCACAATAAATGCAATGATACTAGAAAGTGATTGTTTACACTTAGAAAACTCCACCCACAGGAATTACATCAGTAATGCATAACAAAAAGTTCATCCACCAGGAACAGTATTCCCACTGATAAAATGATAGATTAGAGGATTAGACTTTATAACACAAATAAAACATGTTTGTTCCACACACACAAAAAAATAAAATAAAATTATATTAAGTTAACAAAATTTCTGCTTCCATTGTAAGAGTTCCATTGTAAGTGCATTACAAAAAAAAACAATTTGTGTTTGTTTTTACAAACTGAGGGACAAGCATACCACAGATGTTTTACTGAATCCAGAACATGCCTTTACAGAAGTCAGTGATTGTAAGATGTCAGTTTTTGGTGTTTTGCTAAAGACCATTTTGTGTTGTGTTTGCAGAACATCATTGCAGAACATGAGATCAGGAACATCTCATGTGCAGCTCAAGACCCAGAGGACCTCTGCACGTTTGCTTACATCACTAAAGACCTTCAGAGCAGCCATCATTACTGCCATGTCTTCAGCACCGTAGACGTGGTGAGACAAGTCACAGACACACAATCACACTTTATGCAAGAGATAAAAACAATGGTTCCCTTTTGTAGGAACTCGAGCTGCACATTGGGACACGCCCTGAGTGTCACGTGGTCTGAAGCCCATGTACAATCAAGCCAGTTTATTGGTTGGTGGCGCTTAAGCGACGCCCCTAGGAAGCTACGTCACGGGCTCCATAAAAGTGCTCACTTTGGCTCCATCGATTCAGATTTTCTGTTCTTCAGTGCACAAATTTGTCCAAGCCTGTGTTTGTTTCAATGACAATTCGAAGCAAGGACTATCAATCCTCCCTTTTGTGTGTAAACATGTAAGGACGTCGTTTATACAGCATAGATTTCAGAGCAATTTTTGTGTTTTTTTTCCTAACATTGCAAGGGTCCAACGGAGACAGCTGCGCTTTTCGAGGCTTGCAATTTCTCACCACGAGGCGTTATCCCCACTTGTTCCAGTTCCACGGCCTCCAGATTTGGAGCTCCATGTGCAGGAGCTGTTTGGGATTTCGGCTTTGTGTCTGAGAAGTTTGGAGTGTAAACGGACATTGGGTTCTTCCTCGTGTGTCGCCCTCCCACTGAGCGAAAGCTCGAGTCTCGTTGGACATGCTCTGAGGCCTAGCTTGGTGGCCATTTTCTGATGAACAAAGCATACGAAAGAGTTACCATGCGTGTCTTGTACCGTCGCCATTAAAAAACGCTCTATGAGATAATTCATTGTTGGAAGGTAAGGAACAAATTGGCCCATTTGTCCCTTTTGTCTTTTTCTGTCTTTCTGTGAGAATGCACATGAATAAGGCAGTGGGGGAGTGGCCTCTGCCTTTCTGTCTCTCTCTTCCCTCTCCGTTCGAAGCAAACTGTTCGTGGCGGAGGGGATCATGCATGGGCTGGTGAGCCTGGCCGCAAAACAAGGGGGCTGGAATAAGAGAATATTCCCCAACAGAGTGATGGCGAACCAACCCGCGGAGTGCTTTGTTGGTGCCATTATTCTTTCGGGATACTATGAGGAGATGCAAGGTATTTTCGCCTGTTCGTGGACCACGCGGGCGTTCTAGCGAGACGAGATGCGCACTGCTATCTCTGCTCGATTTTTCAATGGCAGCATGGATGTCGCTCTTTTCAGTCAGCTGTTGGATCTACACACAGTGGCTTTGCAGTCCAACCAAGCGCATCGCGTTAAGGAATGACTTTGTGCTAATATCGGCTCCGTTTGGAATTTCCCTTGTGTTTTCCCCCCCGCGGCTCGCGCTGGGGAACGAGTTGGTCAAGCCGATGCTTTTGTTTGCAAGGGTGTTTCGCGCTATCCGGGTACTACACCTTGTTTCTCCATTATATGCTGCTATCGGTTTAGTGTCTAACCCGTTTTTCAGTACACCAATTTAGCTAAGTTTCCCCCGTAATTTACGCTGGCGAACAAGCATTGAATATTTTCAGCTTGAGTTTGGCCTCTGCCTCCATGACCTAGAGTCTCGGAGCACACATAATATAACTCAGTGTATGATATAAATAGGTCTAATCACGAGCCTACGGGCTTGCTATGTAACGTTGGATGAGCCCCCATTCTGTGAACTAAATTGGACTGTATGAACGTATCTGTTTCTCTCCTGCTTTGCCCTTCGGTCAGTATCGGAATGAGTTTGCCATTGTACATGCCTTGAACATCTGACAACCAGAATATGGTTCAGTTTTCCCCTGCAGCTTGCTGGGGAGCGAACATAAAAAAATATATTTAAAAAAACACTTCCCGAATTCAGCCTCTGTCTCCATGACCAAGGGTCTCAAGATACGCATAACAGAATTCGATGTTCATCGAGCACAAGTGTACACAAAACACACAGTGAACATAAATACCACATGTTGTCCCCCCATAAGAATGCTGAGGCCATTGTGGCTAGCCTGCTTGCTCTCATTCCCCTCCATGTTCGCACATTCTTCCCTGTTCTATGCTAGGGAAGATGGTTTATCTGGCGTCCTCTGCTGTAAATGCATTCTGAGTGACCATTTTTTATAATTGCCTGATCAAATTCGGCCTCTGTCTCCATGACCAATGGTTTCGAGACATGCATAACAGAATGTGATATTCATCGGGCACAAGTGTACACAAAAACACACCGTGAACATAAGCACTACACGTTGTCCCCCCATAAAGAATACTGGGGCTGTTATGGCGAACCAGTTTTCCCAAATAAACATTCCCCTACAATGTTCATACACTTTTCCCTGTTCAAATACCAGGCAAAATGTTTATTCTGTCGGTGTCTCTGCTGTCTGGTTATGTAATTCAATTCAGGCAGGCTCCGCCGGAGTTCAATGGGGTTGGTCCGACAGACGTTTCTGTTTGGGAAGCCCCCTTTTTGTTTTTTTTTCCGGGAAATTCACTCTCTTAGAAAAAGGGGCAGTAGAGGAGATTCCCGGCTTTTACAGCCGTTATTTTCTGGTCCCGAAAAAAGATGGCAGCTTGCGTCCCATTCTGGATTTTGAGATGTTTTTAATTTCGCTCTAATGAAATGTCAATTCAGAATGCTGATGCAGAAACAAATAATGTCACAAGTGCAGCCGGGGGACTGGTTTGTAACAATAGATTTGAAGGATGTTTATTTCCATATTCAGATTGCACCGAAGCACACGCGATTTCTCAGATTCGCTTTCAGGGCAAGTGTATCAGTTTTCCATCCTTCCACTTGCACTGGCACTTTCACAAAATGCATGGATGCAGCTTTGACGCCCTTGAGGCTTCAAGGCATCCGCGTTTTTTAATTATCTCAACGATTGGTTGGTGTTTGCCCACACTGAGATTTTGACTGCCCAACATCGAGATGTCATTCTCAGCTATTTGATCTAGGGCTGTTTGTAACCTAGACAAGAGTGTCCTGTTGCCAGGGCAACAGACTCTGTTTCTAGGGGTGGAGCTGGATTCACGAGCAATGCATGTGCGTCTGTCTCCAGTTCGCGTTCTGTCATTTCACCAGTGTCTGGCGATGTTCAGAGTGGAACATGTTCTCCCTGCGAGAACATTTCACAGGTTTTTGGGGCTCATGATCGCAGCTTCTGCTGTCATTCCACTCCACAAAGAGACTTCAACCACTGACGCATGCGTTCCGTCTCTTCAAAGTGACGCGTCGGTGCTACCGAACTCTGTTAACCTGGAAACAGACCTGCCTTTTGATCTCGGGCTTTCCATTGGGACAGGTGTGTCACCGCAAATTTATAACAACAAACGCCTCCTCCATGAGTTGGGGCGCTGTATACGAGGGTCATCCAGCCTACCGGGTTTGGATGGGCCAGCGGCAATATTGGTGCACAAACTGTCTGGAGATGTTCACGGTGCTGCTGCCTTTAAAGATTTTCCTTCCGGAGATTCAGGGCAGCCATGTCCTTATCCGGTCGGACAACAGGACAGTGGTGTCCTACATCAACCGCCAGGGAGGAGTGCGTTCTCATGCCATGCTGAGACTGGCACATTGCATTCTTCTGTGGGCACGGGACAATGTGCTGTCTCTACGAGCCGTGCATGTCCCGGGCCGGTTGAATTTGGGGGCAGATCTCCTGTCCAGACAGGGCTTGATTCCTGGAGAATGGATTTTACATCATCAGATTATGAATCAAATCTGGAGAAGGTTCGGCAGAGTGGAAGTGGACCTGTTTGCTTCGAGCGAGACATCACACTGTCCCCTCTGGTTTTCCCTCTTACCAACGGCACTCTGGCCATCGATGCGTTGGCACATCAGTGGCCAACAACACGTCTTTACATGTTCCCACTGATCAGTCTGCTGTATGCAGATGTTCGGGAGGATCGGGTTCGGCTTCTGTTAGTGGCGCCGTTTTGGCCATTTCAAGTATGGTTTTCAACACTGGTCTCTCTCCTGGAGGAAATGCCTTGGGAGATTCCAGTCAGAACAGACATGTTGTCTTATGTTCGGGGCAGCATTTGGCACCCCCGGCCAGACCTTGTGGAAGTTATGGGTATTGCCCCTCAACGGGCCCTCTTTTGAATGATGGATTATCCCCCACTGTGGTTGATACTATTCTGAATGCTTGAGCTCCATCAACTAGGAAGCTTTATATGTTCAAGTGGCGTATTTTTGCTTCTTTGTGTACAGCGTGAGGTGAAAATCCAGTTCACTGCCCTGTGGTACAGTGCTGGAGTTTTTGCAAGAGCATTTTGGGGCAGGGGTTTCCAGGGCAATGCTTAAAGTCTGTGTTGCCGCTATAACGGCTGAGCATGCGCTTTACAATGGAGTCTCTGTCGGGAGACGTTCTCTTGTCTCTCGTTTTATGCGTGGAGTATGCAGGCTTAGACCTTTTCGTCCCGTCTGCATTCCCTTATGGGATTTATCTATTGTTTTAAAGGAGCTCTTGGGTGCTCTGTTTGAGCCCTTGGCAACAGTCGCTGATAAGTTTCTGACTCTTATAACGGCCCTGCTAGTAGCATTGGCATCATTTAAAAGGGTGGGTGATTTGCATGCCCACCGATCAATCTCTTATGTTTGGATTTTGCGCCAGGGTATTTAAGAGTGGTGTTTAGACCTTGTTTGGGCTATTTGCCCAAGGTCATTTCTACATCATTTCGCTCACAGACTATAAATTTTCAGGCTTTCTGTCCTACCCCATTTGAAACGGAGGAGTGTGAAAGATTGCATATGCTTTTCCCAGTTTAGGTGCTACGAGTTTGTTGACTGTGCTAGCCAGTGGCATAAGTCAGAGGAGTTGTTTGTGTGCTTTGGTGGCCGCAACAGGGGTGTTTCGGTGTCCAAGCAAAGATTGTCTCATTGGCTTACTAATGCAGTTTCAAGTGTTTACGAAGCACACAATTTACCTTAGCCTTTGGGTATTTGAGCCCATTCTACAAGGGGCATGGCACCCTTATGGGCTTTGGCTAGAGATGCGTTCTTGGAGTACATTTGTATGGCGGCAGGGTGGTCCTCTCCACATACATTTGTTAGATATTATAATCTGGATGAGGGTTTGACTCCTGCTCTGTTGGAACAGGAGTAAACTCATAATTTTCTCTGTTTTATTCAGATGCTTTAGCTCGCTTGTGCACCACTATATTCTTGTCACACAGGCATGGACGGTTGGCAGCTACTGTTCGCATGGCGTGAATGTATATCATTCTCAATGCTATTACGTAGCTCGAGTTCCTATGAAAAGGAATGTCCTGTTACGTGAAACATAACCCTGGTTCCCTGAATGGGAACGAGATGCTGCGTAAGCTGGCCATACTCTCTAGCAGTTGCATAGGCTTGTGCGATAGCCTTTGACATTAACAACAAAACATATGAAAAGTGTTTTCTATTCGCTTTTAAAAATTAAAGCTTATCTATTTTGCAAGTTAGTTAGCATTTAATTATTTGCAGTTAGCATTGTTTTTCCCTGCTGTCTGCGATCCTATCAGAACAAGCCTACGATCCATTTTCAGGTCAAGACCCATCAGTTGAAAACCACTGAACTACAGTACTTGTTTATGCAAAGCTGAGTCTCTCTCTGTCTGGTGTGTGGTGCGTAGTGGGCCATGTGCCAGAATTCTGATAGGACAACAAAGAGTTTTATATATGAAGTTGTGAGCAGCAGCCCATTAAAATTGCATTTACCGTACAGCTGTCTGAATGATACAGACACAATCTCAGATCTATCATTGCTTTGCGTATTTAGAGTCAGACTCAAATCCTCTGGGTGCACTATAAGTCCGTTATAACAACAGTTAATAAATTAAAGTTAAGAATGTCCTCTGTGCAGTCATGCCAATATTTTACTTACTTTGGATTTTCAAAGCTGATATGTCTGTTCTAAATTGTATTGAGCAGTCTTGCTATCTACTGTATACTAAGCCCAAAAAGCCCAAAGTATACTCTATTTTGACGAGTACGCTAGCATATGCATGCATTCAAACACTCTTGCCTTTTAAAGTGCACTCCATTTGACCATGTGCACTACGACTGCAATGAGATACTGGACTGTTTCTCTTTAGGAGTTTAGATACATAAATATGTATTTATAGTGTTTCAGACTCGAGTTATACAAATGCAGGGATCTCCTGACCTCCTCACACACGCGCTCTTGGCTTGCACATCCACTGTTGATTTTTTCACCTTCGTCTCCTGTTCTTCTTTCCATCATCTTCTTGCACTATTTCGTGACAGCAACAACAACTTGTAGACCCACTTATTAGTGCAAACAATTACAGCCGCATGTGTACAGAGTAAGCATACACTGCTGATGTCGAAATTTTTGTAATTTGCCCTGTACGCATAAACTAGTGTACACCAAAAATACGAAACTATACTTTGGGCTTAAGGAAGCAAAACCATCATGGAACCTCACAAGTGACTGATTTGAAATGATCTCCTTAATTGAAGTGCACAAGAGACTCGACTCACTATTGATTCCAATAAAGTTTGATGGTAGCATTGTTGCTAAGCTAACTATTTGATACTCTAATAAGCAAACCCATGCATAGCATACACAAAGATTATGTAACAGAGCATTTTTAATTACATTGATTTCTTTTTAGCAATGCATTTCAATATACTTATAATTTTGAGTATGTTTATATTTTTAAACTCAAGTTTGATCTTGAAATGATCTTCTATGTCAGTATGTTAACACACTCATTAAAAGTTTAATTGCAGTCTGACTAAAACAATAATTCATCTTTTAAAAATGCCATGTAAATTGTCCGATTTTTGCGAAGTCAGACTAATAGTCCTAGATAATGCAATTGTAGCTCAACTTTGTCCAGGATTACTGTATACACTTTAATCTGAATATAACTGGCCATGCTGTTGTGCACATGCTTTGAAAGACAGGTGACACATGACTGGATTTGCCAGCAATCCTGTATGTTTTATACGTAATCGTCCTGTATTTAAGAGAACAGAATTCTGTTCCGTATTAAATCAATTTGTGACGCAGGTTTTTTTTTTCTTTGGGTTTTTTTTTCTTCGTATTTTGGCATCTAACACCCAAACAGCTGAGAACATGTCAGTAGTTGTTTGCACTGAAATCATCTTCACATTCAGTTGTCAATGTTAAAAATTACAGATTGGAATTGAAAACAAATTGAGAAATGGACCTGAAACACAGACACTGCTACTGTTACTACACTTGACAGTAGCGGGGAAAGATCAAGGAAGATCAATGACATTTTGCACACGTCTTTTCTCATGTTTCCCGTCAAAAACAGGAGAATTTAAACTGCACCATTTTGTAAAAAATATTACATTCGAGTACACAAAATTTTTTCCCCAACATTGTGATTCCTATATTAGTACATAACATCACAGTAATAAACCAGTAAACACACCTATTCATGGAATGGCATTACATTGCATTGCATATGTCAGTGATCGTTCTGAAAAAAAAAAAAAAAAAAGAAACTCTGCCAAATGAAACTGCTGCGCTTTTAATACAGAACAATACAGGTTTAGTTAAAACACTTTACATTAAAAATTCTAAATCTTTTAGTACATTAAGTTAAGCATTTTTCAAGTTAAGCGTTTTAGAATGTACCATCAATCAAGTCAGTGAATCGCAAAATAAAATGCTTTGTATTTAGCTGGTAGAAAGTTGGCAGCCCTATGTATTTAACCCGGTGTATTTTTCGTCCTTTCTCCAAAAATTCAGCTAAGCATTGTGTCATGTATACTGTGACAGACATATGAACACTAGCTCGACTATGCAAAAACCACAGTATAACGATTATTACTGCACATGTCAATGTACTGTGTGAAGGATACGTGTGATGCTCCCTTAGAATCTGGCCAAAATGAGCACTTTCATAGGCCATATCCACGGTGATCTGTGAAGACGCATCAATTTCGCAAGGATTATGCCACTCATCCACACTAGTACGGCCTTTCGAATAGAAAACACCTCCATTACCACATACCTTTTAAAATGATGACGTTAGGAAATTGAGCTTTCAAACAAAAACGTATTAGTGTGGATGTGACTTTAGAAGGCAGCATAATGTTGCAGCCTATTGTCTGGAACAGCCTTCACATTTGGAGTGCATCTCTGATGCCTTAAAATGCAGTCTTGCTAGGCAGCTCAGTTGGTTTTGGAACAAAGCCATACTCCGTAGTCAGTAATTTTGAAGGACATTCATTGCATTGCTCTCAAAATAGGAGATGTTCTCTGAGTTTGTCAGAAGCCTTTGAAGAGAGACTTTCTAGAGACTATATCAGACACAAAGACTATACACTGTCTCAACCTTCTGGATCTTCCAAAGCTTGTTTTAACAAAAGAAGAAACACAAATAGAAGTTACGAGTCCTTTTTTTCTGAGGATTTTGGAAAGTATGGTCACTGTTGTGTTAGTTTGTGTTTTAGTTTTACCCCAGATGTGAAAAGAAAAAAACAAATGCAAACACCAAACAGAATTCGTATCTGGTCCTCACACAGAGATTACAAGCGTTACTTGAGAAAAAATATCTTCTCCACAGGGGATCTAGAACTGTTCTGGTGTCCCTTTACAGAGCTCTTGACTCAACAGTGTCTAATATGCAATTATATGAAGTGCTGGCTCTTTATTACATTACTTTCCATAACTAAGCTTGTTATTAGACACTTTATGAATTATTATGCCTCTTAAGTGCAATATAATGACAGAGGCTTGTGTAGTTTATTGATATATGATTCTGTTGATGGGGCTATTAAAGGAAACTAAGATTGTAATGGTCATGAGAACTCTATGATAATTTATTAATAGTGAATAAGCACCCTGTCATCATTATTAATTACTCTGTCTCTGCCTCCCTGCCAGAATCTGACCTATGAGATAATTCTGACGCTCGGACAGGCGTTTGAAGTGGCCTATCAGCTGGCACTGCAGGCCCAGAGGACCAGACAGCAGCAGAGTGTGGCGGGAGGGGTGGAAATCATCGAGACCAAGAGCAGCAGACCCGTCCCCAAACCACGAGGAAGTATGCGCAAGTCAGGGGTGAGAGTTAACACACTTACATAGTCTCAGCCTTTGCACACCAGATGCGACGCGATAATGTGAAGCGAATTGCAGACGAATGGTCCATGTCCTCGATGAAAATTTGCTTTGGTGCGCAAAAGCCTATAGATGGCACCAAAATCAACTGACTGGCTTATCCACAAGTCAGAGTGCAGAGCTTTTTATCAGTCCGCAAGGAAACTAAGTCATTCTTACACATTTTTACAAGGTAGTGCTTCCGAGGAGGAACTTGTCGCTGGATTTGAAGCTTTTGAGGTTCAAGGCTTTGAAAGATATCACTATGTAACACAATTTTTGTTTTATTCCTCACAAACTTTGCTTTTGTGACCAGGACAGTGATATTTTAAAATGTACCTATTTCCAATGTGAAAACGGGTGAATTTGTGTCTTTTTGTTCACATAAAGTCAGAAAAAAACAACATGCATTTATACTAAAGTAATACAAAAATGACTACAAAAGATTAAGAAGTGAGTAGTTTTTTGAGATTTACGATTATACTGTAAATCACTTTCACGAATCAGTCCCCAAATGTAGTCTCACATCATGTTCTCATTATACTGTCCTTGGTAGCGGCGTTCAAAGTCCAGTATATCCTGGTGGAAGCACTCGCCTTGCTCTTCCGAGTACGCTCCCATGTTGTCCTTGAATTTATCAATATGAGCATCAAGGATATGGACTCTGAGGGACTTCCTACAGCCCATTGTGCCTTAGTTTCTCAACCAGCTCCACATAGTTTTCGGCCTTGTGATTGCCCAGGAAGCCCCAAACCACTGTGACAAAGCTGTTCCAAGCCGCTTTCTCCTTACTAGTGAGCTTCTTGGGGAATTCATTGCACTCCAGGATCTTCTTTATCTGTGGTCCGACAAAGACACCAGCTTTGACCTTTGCCTCAGACAGCTTAGTGAAGAAGTCTTGAAGGTACTTGAAGGCTGCCGACTCCTTATCTAGAGCAAATTGTTTCATAAGACCCAATTTGATGTGCAGTGGTGGCATCAGCACCTTCCGGGGGTCCACCAGTGGCTCCCACTTGACGTTGTTCCTCCCCACAGAGAACTCAGTTTGCTGTGGCCAGTCCCGCCTGTGGTAGTGCGCCTTGGTGTCCCTGCTGTCCCAAAGGCAAATATAGCAGGGAAACTTGGTAAAACCGCCTTGGAGACCCATCAGGAATGCCACCATTTTGAAGTCTCCTATGACCTCCCAGCCGTACTCATCATACTTCAAGGCATCCAGCAAGGTCTTGATATGTATCCACTTAGGCAGCTGGAACTAAACTGAACTGGTGGGCTTAAGGCCCCTGTATTTATACTACTATTTATATTACTGGAAAGTTCTAGAAAGTTTTAGAAGTTACTCCAAGTTTACTCAGCACTGAATCTATCTGGAATGTTCTGGAAAATAGGTACATTTCAAAATATCACTGTCCTGGTCACAAAAGCAAAGTTTGTGGGGAATAATAGCCATTTTCTATACTTTTGAGGCATAAGCAATTAGGAAATAACACACTACCCAGAAAAAAAAAAGAAACATTTTTTTTTTTACACTGTGAATTCAACAGTTAAGTTACATCTTATCTGTGGAAGCCATTGATTTTGTTCTGAAATGACGCTGAGTGTGTGGGACCTTTATCTGGGGGCTGAGAGAGATCGATCTTGCAGTCGTATTGTCTCATGGCTTGTAAAGTTTTAATGAGGCCTGCAAAATAATACCCAAAGGTCCAATTCACACACAAGAAGTGTGGTGTTCGTAACCCCATAGATCAGCCTGTTATAGACGAATAATTACTGTAGCATGTGTTTAGATGGCTGCATTAGCCTTGTATTACAAACTTTGTCTCATGTTTATTGAAAGATTCTATGTCTTTCTCTTAGATTTAACAGGGCTCAAACAAAGAAACGGAACTTATTCTCACATACAGTGCTGTCGAGCCCTCTGCTGGTTCTTTAAAAAATCACAAATTAAAATTAAGCTTTGTATTTCCCACAAACTCTTTTCCTCTTTGGACAAACATACCATGGATTATTTTTTCCAAACTTCTACATTACAAAGTGCGGATTTCCGTTTTTCTTTTTTTTTTTTTTGCCTTAAGACATTAAAATAATTAAAATATAGTCTTAAGGCTTTTTCACACCACCTTCAAATTTTGTAACGTGTGCAACAAAAGTAAAACGATACATGGTTTTGTTCTTTTGTTGGTATGTGCCAAAAAATTAAAAACATTTTACACAAGAATGACACCTTTAGACCCTCATGACTGTGTGAAGTTTATTTATTTTATATTTATTTTATTTTAAATATATATATATATAATTTTTTTTTTTTTTTTTTGAACTTTTTATGAAAAGACACATTTTGTTTAGGTCAAATGGAGTAACCACATACATATTCTTGATATAGTATTCTCAGTATACTGGATATATATTTTCTGGAAAAATGTTACAGAAATGTTTTGAAATTAATAATCAAGTTGTATACACATGTGAATTCAAGGTGCAAGTAAAGTATTTTAATACCTTTTAATTTATGGCTACACCACAGGACATTAAATCGATTGTTTTTGTAGAAGGAAATGTTTGTCAAAAAATGTATAAGACCAACATGGACACACATATTACATTTCTACGAACTTGACATGTTTTAAACTAGATTTATAAATATTTCAAATTTTTATCACCATGGACAACTTCTTTTTTTAAATGACTTATTTAACAATCAGATAGTATCCAAATACTTTTTGTCTTGACTTTGAACAAAATGTACATAGTCTTAGTTAAAAACTTATTTAAAACCTTAATTTTGTGTAATTCCTTTCTTTCAAATAAATGCCACTTGGTTTGCTATTTTGTTCTCTAATGCAGGATATTCAAACATAAAGTGTGACTTAAGTGTCCAAATACCTTTTGGGCTTTTTCTTACATTTTATATTATATTCTCAATACAGTGAGTCTTTAACTTGTTTAACAGAATGCTCTCCCAAATGAAACCTCATAGCGATGTCTAAATGTCTTTAATTTTTTTTTATAAACCATTTGACTGTATCTCTGTATTTCAGTTATGTCAGCTGCATCATAGCTTGATGTGTGGTATTGATGGCTCTTGCATCATGTTGTTTCAGGTAGAGGCAATGGATGTGGACGCACATGGTCAGAGCAGTACTGAATGGATCCTGGACTCCAAAGATCCAAAACGCACCGTTAGCACCAAGTACGAGACCACCATATTCTGATTGGATGTTCCTCTGCTCCTCCACATCCCCTCCCCTCACACCTTTCCTTTTGCTCTGTGCCTTCACTCTCTAGATAGACTCTGACCTCCCCTCGTCGACATGACTGAACTCCTCCTTCCTTGCTCTCCTCTGCACATGGAAGCCACATCTCCATTCGCCTGTTCTTTTCTCTCCATCTGTCTTGCACAGGCTGAAGTCTAGTTTTTTTTTTTTTCTTGCTATCCAACAATCATTTGATGAGGTCCTACTCGCCTGAAACAAATGCTTTCTGAGCAAACACCTTTTCCTCAATGTCTCTCTGTTCCTCTAAGAACCTTAGAGATTCTCTGTCCTGAAATAGCCCTTTAAGTTCTTACAGGTATACCGCTCATTTTAGGAGCAACTATCAACTTGAGTCTCATTACAGCTGGTCATTTATGTCCTTCTGCCCACTTGGTGGCCGAATCAACCGTTTTTGACCAGGTTCAGATCCCAGACGAGCCCCCAAATATTAGCATCCTGCTGCTTTTTAAACACAGGGCAATTATGGCCATGTTTTCTACAGTAGAAACAAATGTGTTCAGGCAAAACACGTAACTAAATCAAGCACTGCTGTGGACCAGAATGTCTGTGTTTTCAAATATGAAAAAAAAAGTAACATTTCCTACTCCATGCCAACAAACTCTCCCTCCATCATCCTTAATGATATTCTTTTTTTCCTCTTAATGAGTTTTATTTCTTTTTCCCCTCTTCTCTGATGCTTGTCTCTATCAGGCTTCGACCACAGTGAGGTACTCCTCTTCACCTCCTTCAGTTTGAGCTAAAACTCCTGGACTATACTAAACATGTAGCATGAGATGAAAAGAATTGACACCGCCAAGGACATTGTGACATTTAGCATTTTTTGTTGTTGTTTTGTTACAGTCTGACCTCTTCTAATTTTTCCCATGGACAGTCAGGACTAAATGGGATTTCATTATTGTTTTTTATTTATTTTTTTACTATGCACCTCTAAAATATGATCTCACTGTATTTTATGTCCAGATGAGATGTTAGACAGCTGGTAGATGCTACCTTAAGTACACTAGAAGATAATTGAGTTGGGGATTGAATCGCCTCACTATAAATTTAAATTTGCTGCCAAAATGTATTTGCGTTTAGCACTGTGATATGACGTGTTATCTTAAGTCTGAGTTAGCACACCAGGCTGGGACTAAATGTCCGAACCAAATCAGAAAGATGTATCTGAACAGGACACTTGCTCAATATGTGTTTGATGTCATGGCATCATAGTGAACATAACATTGAATTAATATTTTAGGCGTTATCAAGTAATACTTGCAGAATGAGCATTATATAATCAGTGACGTTGTGAACACCGTTTCGCACAAGATTATCACGGCACATCTTCCAGAGATGTGGCTTCGAAATGCTGTTTTGTCTTTTATTTTCCTAGATTTGAAGATGGAAATGTGATCAGATTTACAAATCTTATCTCTTATGCTGATTGCCCAATCAGAATCAAGCATTCCAGATAGAGGTGTATTAACAATAATAATAGTCTAATTAAAGTATACCCTTTGGCAATTTAAAATCATTATATGATTCAATGAGAAAATGTGGTATTACCATATCTAACATTGAGAGTGCAGAATCAAAGGTTTGATATGAATATGTGTAGTAACTTTCATTGAGTATACTAGCTTAGCATGCTAATCAGTTGGCATTCTAACTAAAAGTGAACTGAAAACACAAAAGAAAGAAAAGTTTAACAGTTTAATGCTTCTGTGATATCAGGTGATATTAATAGTAGGTGTGCATACCAAAATAACACCAGAAACATTAATTTAAAAAATTGGGTAAAATCTGATTTAATATTTTATTTAATGTATGTATTATGATGTTAAGACTACATTCATCAACTAGCAAAGTAGTATTTGTAATCAGGCACTAAAGAGATGACCAGAAATTTGTTCACCTAATGGAATAACTTCAGGCTCAAAAGGGGATAAGTTTAGCAGGGGGAAATGATTTGGCACAACACTGTCTTTCCCTACTATATTATCCATTTTAAATTAGCATGTTTACATACTCCCACGTTTTATCTATTTGTTTTAATCCCTGTACTGTATATGTGTCTCTCCCTGTAGCTGACCATTGTGTTGGATGCCAAACAGAAAAAGTTTGGATGGCAAGACAGCATGGATGAAATATCACCTTTTTAATGTGTGTGTTCATACAGAAATATGTAAGTGTCTGAAGACTACTCACACCTGCAGCAAACTCCTTCCATTCATCACCTGGTTTTGCCTTTATACACACAAACAGACACTGGCCAAAGAGAGAGAAACTGTCCTGCCCACTACCCAACTCATAAGCTAGTTAAACACAGTCCACTAGTTTAAACCTATCCCTCCAAAAACATAGCTTTTATCAGATTTTTATCTTCAGATCAGTTCAAAGACTTATTTTACAAACACTGGAAAACACTCCACAGTCACTGTATTTTCTCGCAATAACAAGAGCCAGTGTTGACCTCATCTTTCCTTTGATATCTTTTGAGCTTTTTATTTTCATTGTGAAACGATGCAGTCTACACACTTGTTTTGTCTGTGATGGGAGTTTAAACCAATGGTCTTTCATCTCACAAAGTGTAAATGCGTTTATTTTGTCTGGTAACTTAGAAAAATAATACCAGTTTAAGTTAGAAACACTGGTCACAGTTCAGCAAAACACTGATGAGCGAGTACAGTATTTTGTATTCAATTAAGATTAATCCATCCATAAGTAGAGATGTTTAATTCTGTCAGTATTTCAAGTCAAGTGACCGACAGGTTTTGGTGAAATGTTTATGCTAAATTAATTGTATGTAAGGGCAAGACAATTCAACCTTATGAATTATGATTTTGATTTTAAGGAAAGGTAGATTACAAATGTCACAGAAACCATCTGAATTCCAAATTAATGGGACATACTATGTGATGTAACTTCTTATGGCACACTACAACAATAATTTGCGTTATGATGCATGAGAATGGTACAGTCCAGATCCTGGTACTTTTATTGACACGTAAACGTATACTGTGATTTCTAATACAAAATTATAGATGAGTTAATGTGACCTTACAAACAACAGTGAGTTGTTTTATGTGTAGAAGTTCTTAATCAAACTGTTTGTTTTTCTTTTATTGATTAAGATGCAGAAAGCAGGGTTTGCTAAAAAAAATAAAAATAAATAAAACTAGAAAAGTTCAAATGTCAAATTTGTATATTCTGACTAGGGGTTGCATAGACTAGTCAGACACTGTCAGACTGAAGTTGACTAGTCGCTTTCCACCTGATTTACAAAATGCATCTGTAGGAAATACAACAGGTGGCAGATTTCCAAGTGTAGGATGGCAAGGAAAGACTCATTCAAATTAATGAGGGAAGCTCTACCTGATTTGTTAGGGTTGGCTTTAGGTGTTGGGTTATAGTTTCTCTGACCAATCAGGTAGCGCTTTCCTGAAAATTTTACTGAATCGTCCAATCAATTATCGCTTTATTCATGAATATAAGTGACTCTTTTCCTGCCATTCTACATTTTGAAACTTGTGAGTGGGTCTGGAGGCTGATGGCTCTGCACTGAAATAGCGAAGTGGCCTAAATGTACTTTGATAAAGATTACATGCTAAAGTAACCTCCAATATATTCAAAGCGGACTTCAAATATAGCAGAAAAACTAGTGCCATGCGTTATCATTTAAAAAGGCACCTACTAGCGCTGATTAGTGATTTTCAACATGGTCCGCACAACTTTGTGTATTTAAAAATCTACCTTGGTTGCTGTTCGGCAACAATTAGAAAAGCGTTTCAAGTTGGAGTTCGATGACATGATAGAATGCGTCCCCATCCTGCACGCTAGATCCTGTGTCCGCCCTAATCATCTGTACAAGCGGCTGCAAGAGGAGGGGGAACCCCCTGCAGCTACAGGTAGTCTAGGCTGCACAAAAATATGTTCAGACACACTTAAGTTAACTTTTAGCTACGTCACAGCTCAATGTATTACTACATATTGTTGCACATTTTTAATAAAAAGGTACTTATGAGGAGATAATATAATGGTTGAAGTTTATTCCATCCGATGTGTTCACTTACAAAACAACACTTAGACCGTCGCTTATAATTTTCCCCTCAGGTGTGAAACTACATATGTACAAACAAAACTTATAGGACCCCAGGCACACTCTAGCTGGCTATCTAATGCCTGATGACATGTAGCTACTTTGCAGTTTAACATATAACTAGCTAAAACCCATCCCTTACAAAAAAATCTAAACTAGCTGCAAATTTGCTGCTCATTTTCACAGGCAAATGAGCTTTCGATTCGCTGCAAATGTTTGCCAGAAGTTTGCAGCTCCTTGCCGGTAGTGGTGAACCTCCGCAAACATTTGGCAACAATGGACAATTTGCAGCAAATTTGCCGCAAAGCTCATTTGCATGTGATAATGATCAGTGGCAAATTTGCCATGAACTCTCGATTTTCATAAGGGATTACATTGTAACGAACGTAGATCTTTCTGTTGTATACTTCAATATTCAATGGGTAGGGGAGTGGAATTTCTGGCTTCACAACTATTTGAATTCGACTCAACTAGTGGGCTTGGCTAGTCGACTATTAAAAATCAGTAGTCGTGCAACCCCTAGTTCTGATATGAACAAACTTATGCTATGTGTGTAGATAATTAATACGTACATGTGACATGTAGAGGGGTAATATTCCTGTAAGCATTCAGCTCTAGTTTACAAGATTTTTAAGTCTGGTACTTTTATTTTGAATTTCCATTTAATTTTGAACCCGGTACATTTAAAATTATTACAGTGCTAAATACAAGCAGATGCTAATGCTAGCACCTGTAACAGCAGCAGTGTTTGCACAACTAATCAAAGTAGGGAATACAATGGTGACATTTCTGATTATATTCATGGCTAAATGATTAAAATATAAACAATATTGGATTGTAAAATAATCTTGGGTGGTCTGTCTTTTGATACTTGAATGATTCTGCTTTTATAGATATCGCTATATATATGTATATGTATGTACTGTATGTATTTTTCTTTTTTTTTTTCTTTACTTTTTGGTCATGTATTTGTCATATCTAGAGAGGAGTCTTTTTAAGGCTCAACATATCATAATGTTTGCAACTGAGCATGAAACTGACAATGGTATCTCTGAGAGACATTGCCACTGAATCCAAGAGAACAATTGTAAATAATCTTGGGCTTCCAGTCTTTTTTATGATTATTATTTTTCATAATTGTACATCTAATAAATGAAGAGATGTTATCCAATATGTCCTGTCCTCTTTTTTCAAAAATGTTGTGGCAAAAGATCATTAAACAATGCCGTTTAAATTCTTCAGTCCACATTGAAAATCTGGGATTTAATATCTAAGTTTTAGGATTTTGGAAGATTTCTAACAATGAAACATTATGACATAAAATGAGTAAGATAATGTGCTTTAATTTAGGTTGCAAAAGTTTTATTCAAAAACATTTATAAGCAGAAAGTCCCTCATTTTAGACCTGCTAAATGTTAAATAAACATTTGGACACAATATATTAGTGTCCTGTAGACAAGTATTACAGAAGATACAGCAACAATATCACTCAACAGTTCACACAACATAAGAGGCCTTTTTTACACTGTGCTTAACCTGGGTTATTGTCTTTTTAAACCTTGCTTTTAACCATGGGTAAAGCAACATATCACACCTTTTTGGAAGGGGGTTAGCACCGCTTTTAACCTGGTTTTCTTCAACCACATTTGCTGTGACAGCTATAGTGTAAACCGATGTGGTGTCAGAATGTTTCAGAAAGATTGGCAAAAGATAACAAATCATATAATGCCTCAGTGCTTACCTCATTCAATATTCATGTGCTTTGTACAGTTTTAGAAATGTAAAAAAAAAAAAAAAATTCTACGTTATTCTTCTGAAGGAAACCGGTAAAATTTCAAACAGTGATGTTAAACGCAATAATTGCTGTGATGAAAAAACAGGATGCCTTTGGCATGTGTTTTCGTGGTTTGGTTCAGAAGACGAATGACAAACCACACTGATTTGCCTGGTGATACCCTTACGAAAATTGAGAGTTTGTCACAAATTCGCCACTGATAATTTTCACATGCAAATGAGTTTTGCGGCAAACTTCCAGCAAATTGTCCATTGTTGTCAAAGGTTTGCCGGAGGTTCACCACTACCGGCGAAGAGCTGCAAACTTCTGGCAAACATTTGCGGTGAATCACAAGCACATTTGCATGTGTAAATAACGAGCTGCAAGTTTGCAGCTAGTTTAGATTTTTGTAAGGCTCCATTAATAGGTTGCATGTCCTTTGCAAGTGAATTGTTGAGATCATCGAATAATAATAATTTTTATTGACACTGTAAATAAGAATGCTAACCCGAAGTTTACAAATTGTACAGTGTGAAACCTCGGAACATGAATACCCAGGGTTAATTACCTTAACCTCTTATACACTTAACCTTTCAGCAGAGCTGCTTTTCTGTGGAAATGTCGTCAAGCAAACCAGCATTTTTTGTCTTTCGTCTTCTAACAAAACACACGCCAAAAGGAATACTGTCTTTTTTTCATTCCAGTTATCGTGTTTGCCCTCATTGTTTGACATTTTACCACTTTCCCTCAGATGGGAAACTTAAACAACAAATTAAGTTTTTGTACTGTACAATGTGCTTAAATATTAAATGAGGTAAGTACTGATGTATTATATGATTGGTTGTGTGTTGTTAAACAAACTGTAACTTCATTACATTCTAACACTGCATCGTTTAACACTGTATTCCTTTGGCACCGGAACCGCAATGCAGGGTTTACCTTGCAAATGCGGTTCAAACCCTGCTCCAGTACAGGGTTTCATAAACCTGGGTTAAAAGAAGTGCTAACCCCGTTTCAAAATAGTGAGAAATAGTGCTTTTCCTGTGGTTAAAAGCGTGTTTAAAAAGACAATAAACCGGGGTTAAGCGCAGTGTGAAAAGCCCTATAGTTTCAAAATTTCTAGACAACATCATGCAAAAGGGTACGGTTTCAAATGAGATTTTGCAAGCTGACAACAAAATAATTTATTTGTGTCAATATCCCATTTCTTCCTTGAGAGTTGACAATTATCCCAAAATTTTACAATCATTGCATCAAATATTCTTTGGACAATGTCAGTGTTTGACATTATCATTGGTTGTGCCTATTTGTGTGTACTTTTAGCTGTCTGTGTGCTTTTTGGTTCTTCAATGATTCATATGCTTCTAAAGTTATTAAATTAATTCCAGTTAACAGTTACAGTAAGCTTAATATTGCAATATGCTTGATATTGCCAACTTTTTTCTCATTTTCTAAGGAGATCACACTTATTCAGCCAAAATAATGACATGGTTTATGCTGGTTTAAGTGGTTATCTATAAATGTTTGTACATTGAAAAGTATTTGTGAAAAGTGGAAAAGTTAAATAATGTTTGTAAATGCTTAAGACCACTGCTGCTTTTCACTTTGAAACAGTCTGCTTGTGCATGTAAGAGTTCATGTGAGAGTTCACCAGAGTTCATCTTAATGACAAAAACATTTACATTCACTTGCCATTGTACCTGTATCTTTTTTTAACATTTACATCCATCTCCATTATTTCTTGATTAAACTTCTAAGCATCTTAATTGGACAGCCACAAATCATTGGTAAACTTTGTAATCCAAATACCTTAGCTTTTTTCTTAATTTTGTTGCGTCTATAGGTAACCAAGAGGCAGGAATGTCTTGCGAGGGTTGCATTTGCTGTTACTTATGTCAGGGTTAATATTAGGGTTATGTTTGGGGGTAAGGGTAGGTGAAGGGTTTATATGGGACTCCGAAAAAAACTCTGTTTATGAATGTTGCATATGACTCTCACGAGACTTTTCCCATCCTGACGGTTTCCTTCTAGACACAACCTTTTGAACCCCATTGATTTCACTGTACTTTAGTCTTTTATTTGTCCAGACTGTTTCGCTCCGCTTATCAAACAGTGGTCACAGATAGCAAAGGGTTGTACACTTTCTTTCCATCAACTGAACGGGTCCCATGCGCCAGGAGCTCCTGAATGGTAATCCAGTTGTCCAGGATGCGTCGGCTTCGTTTCTTCATGCTCTTTTTCTGACTCAACTCAAGTATGGAAGCATGTCCCTGTGGCCCGGAATCTTGCTCCTTCGCTTTCTCACGCAAGAAATCCAGTCGACTCTGCATCATGAACTCACGGCGTCGCCGTTGTTCACGAGCTCTTAGCAGCTGCTGCTTGCGTTCCTCTTTGCTCCAGTAGCGCCCCATCTTCATTTCACTGATCGCATCATCGTCCGTGGTCATCCCACTGCGCTCCTCCCGAATCTTCATGGCACGGGCTTTCAGTAAACGATCTCTAACTGGACGTTTAGCAACATAACGTGAGCCGTCACTGCGGATCTTGACCTTCCACTCCATTCGAGGTGAAGATTGAGGTGGTGGCGTAATCATAGAACTTGCAGGGGCAGCTGCGGTGTCTCTGTTTACACAAGTCATGGTATTCAGTTGAGCAGGAACTTCTTCAAAGGAGTCCCTAACTTCTGGACTATCAATGGTAGAGATGTCCATCAAGTACATGCAACTCTGGTAACGTGGAGGCAGTGTGGTCCCGCGACGGGATAGATACGGACTGTTCTCTGCACTCCTTCCCCCTTTTGTTATCCCAGGAGACAGAGTCCCATTTGCACGGGACCCCTTGCTTGCTCCATCCAAGCCCTTTCTACTGCTGCCGCCATTCCGAGATAATGAACGAAGCCTTGTTGCTGGACTAGAGTTTCTACTATCCCCTGTTTCTTCATTCTTTCTTTTGGAATCTGATGAAGGAGGCAGGTTTAGATTCTTTTCACGACTTGTACTTGTTCTGTGACGTGGCGTCCAAGGTCGCATGGTTGCAGAGGCACTGGAATCTCCAGCCGCAGATGGCGAAGGGTGCCGTTCGCTTGCCAGAGGCGTGCTTTTACAACTTTCCCCACCAGTATTATAGGCGCTTGTACTCTCCTTGTCCGAGCGTTCCCTTTCTGGAATCTCGTTGATGTCTGACAGATCATGATGAAGCGCATCAGCACCTCCACTCCTAGCCTTTGCTCCCTTTTCTTCATCGTCCTCTTCATCAGCTGGCCAGACCTTCAAGCAACGTTGGCGTAACTGCTGCATCTTTTGAGCCCGCAAAACATTTCGCCACTTAAACTCCAGGTGACGAATTTCCTCCTCTAGAAGAGTAATCTCATGATCTATCAGACTCTCATTACAGTTCATGTCTAATGGAACACCTGCTACAGCAGAATCATCTCCTGCTCCAAAGTTCCTTCTATCCAAAAGAAGTGCATTTCCATTTTTCTCATAAAGGCAACGGAGCTCCAGTAGCTCATGGTAACGTTCATATTCCTCCTCTGTTAACCCTGGCATCAGAACTCTACTTGTCACCGGCCCCAGTGATTCTGGGACCCCATGGTCTCCTGTTCCCACTCCATCTGGCCCCAGTAGGGAGTCGTTGCTGTAGTGGAATTCCAATCCATGCGGAGCAGCGTGGTACTTGCGCATGCTACCAGGTGTATTGGTGGCGTTGGTCGTGCATGCACTGGTGGCATCATCAGCCAGTAGATCATGCTCTGAGGACTCTTCACAGCGTGTGCTTTCATCTGTGCGACCCACTCCACTGTCCAGCTCCTGGCTGTTATTAAGTGCGGTGTGCCACAAGTTTGGCCGACCAGCTCGGATTCCGTTGTGGTCACCGAGTAAGGAACTGGCTTTGCTACGATGCTGAGGGCTGGGTAAGTTAGAAGCATTATCCAAGTCCTCTAGATGGCCAACACTCAACTCTAAATCCAGATCATCTGCCTCATTCTGGCAACAAGTTTTGGATTTTTGATCGTGTAAGAAGAAAGAAAAGGATAAGACATAAATTAGCAAAGATATTCACAAAAATAAAGCAAAGACTGTGTATAGAGAGAACAAAACTTATTTCAAGAAAACTACATATGGCACTCTCCACAAATAGGGTAAACTTGAAATTTTTCTAATTTTAGTGTTGGCTCCATTTGTCAAGCTCAATCGTTCCACACTGTTACTTAAGTTATTGTAAGATTGGGGCAGCTGTGGCTCAGGTGGTAGAGCGGGTTGTCCACTAATCACAGGGTTAGCAGTTCAATTCCCAGCCCACATGACTCCACATGCCGAAGTGTCGTTGGGCAAGACACTGAACCCCAAGTTGCTCATGGCAGCTCTGCTGTCATTGGTGTGTGAGTGTGTGTGTGAATGAGACACAGTGTAAAGTGCTTTGTAGAACCGCTAAGGTTAAAAAAGGTGCTATATAAGTGCAGACCATTTACCATTTAAGAAAAAATATCAAACAAATATTTTTATTTATTTATAGGAATTATAAGTTTATCAATAACTATAAATCAACATTTGGTCCCTAACTAGCTAGCTCCTATATACTAATAGCTTAATTTAGACTAAATCTGCAACCCTGATACCAATTTTGTGTTTATCATCATCATCATAATTATAAATATTTTTAAATGTATTTTTAATTAATCAAATTTACATTTTGATTCTTATTTTTTGCTCAAAAAATCATGGTTTTACACTGTATTTACACATGTCCCAAAAACAGGGTTGCAAAAATTGCAAACCTCATAGAAAAGCAATAGCAATTAAAACAGCTCTTTCAATATTTAGTCCTGCATTATCCTGAGATTATTCGGAGGTTGACAAACAACATTTTCTGAAGGTTTAGCACCTACTTTCACTGATAAGTTGCTAAAAAAATAATCATTTGCATCATGTTTTAGTAATTCAGACCCTATTTGTGAAAAATGACATATTCTGGACAAAACATAACATAAAAAGTTGTAAAGAAATTCTCTGGTTGAGCAGTAGAGGACAGTGTTTGTCTGAGTGAGCCCGAGTGTGTTGACTAACTGATTGTGGGGTCTATTCCCATCTGTTGTAGGAGGTGTTTAAACAGTAAGAGGTTTCTCAAATGAGCCACCTGTGCTGGGGAATATACTGGCCCAGGGTATCACACACCATCTGCAACTTCCGCATAACACACACACTGACACATACACTTGTGTGCTACTGACCCCAAACCTGAAAAACTGTAGAATCAGTTTTTCCCAAATGACTATTCACTGCTCACTCATTTGTTCCTATTTTTAGTTGTGGCTTAATCCATTTTCCACTATTAAAAAAATCTCAGCAATTAGATTTAGACATTGTATATGAAACCTTATTTATTTAGGGCTGTAATTGCTTATACAATACTTGATAAAGTCAGGTATATGACCAATGATTTTTAAGTCTTGCTTTTTCATTCTGTTTTATGGGTTTTATTAAACTATACATTTGTATATTTTAGTGAAACATTCTGAAGGTAAATATGTGCCTAAAAGATTTTCATGTGCATTGCAATTTACATTCAAGAAAGTCAAGTTAGTTTATAATTTAAGAAATAAAAAAAAAAAAAAAAAAAAAAAACTGTTTATTTAGCTATTTATATACATTTAAATCAGCTGTATGCACTGTTTAAACAACTTTTAATCTCAAGTTGACAACTTAGTTTTAAGGCAGCACAAACACTTTTATTATACTTTTAAAGAATATCTTTATGGATGGCTAAGTATTATAATGTATTATAACTGTTGTTAAAATTATTTATGAAAGTATGTAATGCATTACATTGTGCATTATAAGGCATGAATATATTAAGCTTAAATTACTGTTATGGTCACTTTCTCCTTCTTAAACTCAATCTGCAATTTTTCCTCTGAGTTTTCTTTGCTTTTCATTCACAGGTTTGTTAATCATTCAATTAATTTATTTCTCCCTTTTCCTGGAAAAAAAAATAATAAAATACAATAAAAATTGGTTCTCTTAATAAAACAAATGCACACAAACCAACCAAAAAGGTTTTATGTTTCTGAGATTCTGATTGCCACAGAATGTGTTCAGGGTATTTAAAGGGACATGGTGACTCATTGTTGGAGGTTGTGTGTATTATGGGATGTCCTAAGTATGCTTTCTAGAGTGTGACCTTGAGTAGAACAAAGGAATGCTGAACCACCAGACAGAATAACCCCCTCCCCATGTGTCCCTGTCTCCTTCCCTTTTTCTCTCTCCATTTGCCACTCCATTTGCTTCCTTGTCTGTCTTTTGCTTTGTCCTACTCTCACCTTCCTGTCTGCTTTCATTTGTAAACATGAAACAGAATGAAGCCCAGTTTACCAGAACAATAACAAATGCATATCTTACTGCTTGAATAAACTGACACTTGACTTCAGGTAACATACATAACATACATTTATCATTGTATTTTCTTCCCAGAGGTCCACTTATAATTATCATTTTAGTTTATCGTGACCATTTTCCACCGTCTATCTGACCCTTATGATTACAATGTTTGTTTTTTTTGCTGCTGAACCCTGAAACAGCTGCTTTGCTGCTTCGGGATGCAGGTTTGCTGTCATATCAAATAGTTTTTAACTGACCAATCCTTATCACTAAACCTAATCCTACGCCAACCCTAATCTAAACCTAAACCAAATCCTACGCCAACCTAAACCTAACCCTACCCCAACCTCTAAACCTACCTGTACCTCAAACTCAGTAGCAACAAATGTGAAACTTGTGAGAATTTGTCACAATAACACAATAAGTATATTGTATTGTATGTATTTTAATGTCAGTAAATAGTAGTTAAAGACACCTAATATAAAGTGGGACCCACAAACTTTTAAGATCAGACTGAAATGATCACAGAATTCTTCAAATGCTTTAATCATTTTGTTGGCCTGCAAAATATACAGAGCAGCAGGTGCTACACCCAGCCTGGAAAAGCGTAATCTCTGGTAAACTTTCCCTCATTTTACAGCTCCTTTTAGCAGCTTGTTTTTGATAAATGCGCTCTTTGGACTGAGTTACAGTAAGTCTTCATAGTACATTCAAATTTCATAGTACAATTCAAATTTGATTCCTCAAGACATTACCACTTTAATTCCTGAATATGAAAAAAAAAAAATCTATGACATTGTTTTTACTCAAAATGATTACATCCTTACACTCTTTGGTATCTGTTCCTTAAATTTATTGCATTTAAAAGCTTTTGTAATGATGCATAAACTTCATATATCAAACCAAAAAACTTGATTCAATAAGGTGGTCCTAGCTTAATGCAGAAATGTACACTGCCTGGCCTATAAAAAAAGTTGCCGTTTGGATTTATATAAGCATATCCTTAAGAACCTATGATTGGATCATTATTGCAGTGATTAATATGTTTCAGCTGGCAACAATTCTTTTAACCCTAACTGATGCAGTGTGTAGCTTCTCATTTCTTAAACAACCATGTCGAAAGACGTATCCTGTGGTCGTGGAAAAGATGTTACTGTGTTTCAGAAGGGACAAATTATTGGCCTGCATCAAGCAAAGAAAACAACTAAGGAGATTGCTGAAATCACTGGAATTGGGCTAAGAACTGTCCAACGCATTATTAAAACCTGGAAGGATAGTGGTGAACCATCAGCTTCGCAGAAGAAATGTGGTCAGAAAGAAATCTTGAATGATCGTGATCGGAGATTACCAAAACGCTTGAAGTCACATCGTAAAAAATCGACAATTTAATAGTGAAAGTAAGAGCATTTCCACACGCACAATGTGATGAGAACTTACAGGATTGGGACTAAACAGCTGTGTGGCCACAAGAAAGCCACTTGTTAGTGAGGCTAATCGAAAAAAAATTACTTTAATTTGCTAGGGAGCATAAAGATTGGGCTGTGGAGCAATGGAAAAAGGTCATGTGGTCTGGTGAGTCCAGATTTACCCTATTCCAGAGCGATGCATCCATCATGCATAGTGCCCACTGTACAAGCCTCTAGAGGCAGTGTTATGATCTGGGGTTGCTTCAGCTGGTCAAGTCTAGGCTCAGCAATGTTATGTGGCAATAGAATGAAGTCAGCTGACTACCTGAATCTACTGAATGACCAGGTTATCCCATCAATGGATTTTTTCTTCCCAGCACGGGCATATTCCAGGACGACAATATGCCAAGATTCATCGGGCTCAAATTGTGAAAGTGTTGTTCAGGAAGCATGAGGAATCATTTTCACACATGAATTGGCCACCACAGAGTCCTGACCTTTACCCCCATTGAAAGTCTTTGGGATTTGTTGGAGAAGACTATACGGAGTGGTTTGACTCTCCCGTCATCAATACAAGATCTCTGCCAAAAATGTATGCAACTCTGGATGGAAATAAATGTTGTGACGTTGCATAAGGTTATCGAAACAATACAATACGAATGTGCGCCACAATCAAAGCTAAAGGTGGTCCAACTAAATATTAGAGTATGCGACTTTTTTTGGGGCCAGGCAGTGTATTTAAAATGGTTTATTAAAGTAATTTTAATGTAAGTCTCACCTCAATATCTGGTCGTGCCAGTAGCAGAGAGATGTTGGTGCTGTCCTCTCTGGTCAGGATGGCCACGGCTTCCTCTCTGTTCTGAACATCCACTCCATTTATCTGAACATAAACACAATCAATTTAACATTTCATCTCTCATCTGGTTTTGTGTCAGTACCCAGATTTTACACTGGACATTAAGTGGCGATCCAACACAGTAAATAATCCCCTTGGTAAAATGTATTACTATTATGGGTTTTGAGGATGAGATGTCGTCATGCAACCTTTCCATGTTGACATCTGCATAATTTGCCAAGCTTCTAACTAATGACAGATGAATGTGCACCAATAGAGCTTGATTGGATGCACAGCTTTTGACATAAGATTAACCCTAAAATCTGATTGGTTGATTGGAATGTTGTACCAGGACAAACAAGGATAATGATCCAGGAATGTGTTCTAGCTGGCCAAATCATGGTAAGCCTCCTAAAACACAGTCTCCTCATTTTATAGTTCTTACAATGACTGGTACAATCCAATAATGTTATTTAAAGAAGATCTTTACAAGACTACTTGCAGCTTACCAGTAATTATTAGTGGTGTTTGTTTCAGAACAGATAGTTAGCATATAATAAGTGTTTTATATATATATATATATATATATATATATATATATATATATATATATATATATATATATATATATATATATATATATATATATATATACCTGTAGTATTCTGTCTCCTTCACGGATTCGGCCATCCATAGCAGCTATGCTATTGGGGTTGACCTGAGATAAGATAAGAGACAGGATATTGACCTCTCAGACATATTAAAGGAATATTCTGGGTTACATTCAACTAAAGTCCTACCATATATACTGTCAACAGAAAATAATTACCACAGAAAATAATTTTGACTAGTCCTGTTATTTTATGGCTAAAGCCATTGGCTATATGGCTTTCAAAACAACGTGCAAAATGTGTATGTATATAACATTTATTCTGTTGCTATATAATCACCCCATAAACATAGGAGAAAGTAATTTAACATAAAAAGAGATTGCATTACCTTTCAAGTTACGTACTGAACTAATAATATACTGAAGAGTTTGCAAATGTGAAAAGCCCTTGATTCATGTAACAAGGTGTAAATACTTTGTAAATAGCATGCCCAAGTAGAATTATCTCGAGTGAACATTGATAATTGAGAGATGAAATAATGTTTTAAATTTTAGATAAATGGATATATAATATATATTATTTGTCAGTCAACACTTTCCCATTATTCACTGTTTCTCACCTCACCCACATAGATCCCCAGATCCTCTTCATCATCAGTGCGATAACACACTGTTAAACCCAGTTTATCTTGCTGGCAAGGTTTGTACAGTTCTACCTCCTAAATGAAAACAGAAAGAGAGACAAATTATACAAACAGATATAAGATGGTTCTCCACCAGAGACTAAAATACTAATGTTAGTATGAGTAAGGGAAAGTTTAAAGGGATGGTGATGACCTCATACTCCAGGTCATCTTGTCTGTCCACCTCATGTTGACTAATATCGAAGTAGTCTGTTGGGTCGTAGTACACATGGTCCATAGGAGGGCTGAGGAGGAAAATCTGTAATTAACCTGAGTGACATACTGAAATGAAAACTCTGCGAATACCAACAGTATTGGGGGTAATGTACAAGCAGGGCAGCATTAAGGTATTCGGGGGCTTTGGGGAGAACGTTGTCACTCTAGTGGACAGGTTTCGCCCAATTATAGGTTCTGTGTTGATGGAGTATCAGAGGTGCCATTCACACACATGCCGTACTGTTACATTTCTTATTTGCTGTTTTTAATTGCTGATCTATATGAACATGCTATATGGATGTCTTTGGCCCATGATGCGTCTCAATGAAAAAAGCCCCAATTAAGATGCCATGTCATGTTTGAAGTAGTTCAACTTTTGACACAGTAAAGTGATCCAATAGAGCGCAACAGCCACCACTTATTCAGCTGTCTGGGTTCTGGAAGTATTTTTCCCATTAATTTTTCCCATAGACTTTTCATAAAATCCTTCATAAATGAGTTGTAATCCAAGAACCAAACCAGTTCCAAGGTGATTCACAACATCACAAACTTTGTTTTGAGGCAAAAAAGTATTTGAAAATCGGACAAAAAGACAAAAGTACTTACCATCTTTCACGATGGTACGGTCTACAATCCCGTGAAGCATTGTGAATAGATGTACTTGAATATAAAATGATGGGAATATGTAAAACTATTGATTTTAGGTTGTTGATAAGTATAGAAACAGTATATACATTTCACAACCATTTATTGCAAGATATTCCGATATGTACAAATATATAAGTAGTTAAGGTTGAAGAAACACCTACTCGATTACGTCATTCACATTGCGTCATTAGAGTGGGTGGTTGCTCCGAGGCACTTTTCACGGGCTTTGTTGGCCACGGTTCTCAGATTCATGGATTTTTCTCTGCTGGATCATGGGTAATGTAGTTGTTTACCAAGAATTCCTATATCAAACATGGTTTTTAAACAGTGTAGTTGAAATAACAGACGGATGGCTTCAACGGAAACATATACCATCAATTAACAACCTCGGAGTTTAAGGTAGGTCTGCCTTTAAAGGTTTATACTGTAAGTTGTCATTGAAAATCAATTAGTCTATGGAAAAACGTAATGGGATTTTAGTGCTTAGGACTTAAGTGCTCTTCTCTGGTCTCACTTAAGTGTTTCCTGTTTATTGACTTTGCTTCAATTAAGCACTGTTTAATCTCATCTGCATTTGAGTCTTTACAGATCCCTGACATTATGCATATTTATGTTAATATTTTTAATGTCATTTAATAATATCTGTAATAATAATAATTATCTATAATAATAATTTGATGATGATATTTGTGAAGGTGGAGAAAAAAAGACTATTGAAAAAAAAAATCCTATTTCCCTTGATTGTGATGCTTGTGTAAAAAAAAAAAAAAAAAATCAATCAGAAGTTGGAAGTTTTGAAAGTAATGTTTCCCAACAATGACAACCAATAGATCTTTTGACAAACACACACACACTTACAGCTGGTTGAAGAGGTAAGGCTCTGGCACTGGTGGAAGTGGAGGTGATGGAGGTGACGCTGGTCTGTTGTGATGGACAGGCCTGCCTAATGTCACCATGTGTGGGAAACTAATATCTGTCTGCGTCCCGCTGTCCACACAGTCAGTCATTACCATTGTCCCACCAACAACTCCAGGAACACCTGCTTTCCTCTTCTGACACCACCCCATGTTACGCCTGCAGTGCAGCGCATGAAGGGTCTGCTCACGAGACAGTCGAGATAAATCTTTACTTTTCACCTACATTTAAGAAGAAATAGATGAAAGGTCAGAGAATTAAGAGTGATTTAATGCAGTGGTTCTCAACTGTTTTTTCTTCGGGACTCAGCTTTTTCATTGGACATTAAGTTGGTCGCCCAACCATATTAAAAAACAAAAAACTTTTAGCCTCACTAACAGAGGCTTTTTTTAAAAAAAATTTTTTTTTATCTTGCATCGTTTTGTTCATAGTCAAATATAAGGGCATGTATCAAGTGACATTATTTTTTGTTGTTGCTATCATATATTACTTGGGAGGAAAATGTAATAATTTGTCCCCAAGTTTTGGAGGTCCAGACTTTAAAGCCCTTTATGTACTTGCCCTTTGTATTTACAGTGAATACAGTGTACATAAGCACAGGTAAGACCAAACATTTTCAATGGGAGAACCATGGCATTGTTCTCTCCCTGCTCTCCGTGACCCAGTCCAAATAGACCTGCGAACCACTTTTGGGCCGTGACCCACCAGTTGAGAAACACTGATTTAAAGTTTGTGTCGTAACGTACTAGATGTGTTATGGGGTCATATCATGGGAAATGACATTTTCCTGGATATTTTGAAATTGTTAATGTACTATGAAAACATACTGTAACTTTAAGAACTTAAAACTTCCAAGTCTAATAGGGCATTTATTGAAACTAAAGGCTGGATTTCACTACCCATATTTAACATCAATTTTAGCCCCAAAGAGTTGGTGCTTGTTGGCTCCAGTCTGCAGATTTTTGGCCATCAGAGTTGACAGATTTCACAGAATAAATTTAATATATGATGGGTACAGACTTACCCTCAAAGTGTGATTCCATCTAGTCGAAGTATATCAAATGTGTTTGATATTTTTGAAGTGACTATAGAAGGACATTTTGTAGTGTATTTGCTCCACAACTCAAATCTAAAGTCATACACTGACCAATTGATGGAAATCAAGAGTGTGGGGCTACTCGCAGTGGAGCTTCACAATGGAGGAAAAGTTAATTCAATTTTAGAATTATTGCCTTTCGGTGTCGATGACAAAAGTTTTTGGGAGGGCATGTTTCCTCATGAGTTTGTTGCGATCAGATTAAAATGCCGTGTTTTTTTCAGTAGCTACTTACATGATCTGTAAATTATGTTTTAACTGGTTCTGATTTTATAGGGGAGGGGGATAAAAATTTAAGATTTTTCCTCTTTATATAATTATTTAAAGCATTACAGACACTGTAACTATACAGGAATTGAAAATATTGTACGCCACAGATATTATACAGATCATCTGATAATTAAATAATCACAATGTGAGGTAAAGCATGTCAGTACTGTATATACATTCAATTAATTTTTTGTTTGAATATTTGTATGACAGAGATTAGTTAGAGTAACAGAAACAATAAACATCTTTAAGACAAGTGTAACATTGACACTTACAGTATCAGTATGTTACAAAAACACATTTCATAAACTGAGACACATGAATGTTGTTAGTTAACATGAGCACTCTTCACATGACACAACATCTGAAAATGGTATCTTATCGCAAGGAGCACACAATGTGTACAAGACAATAAGATTAAAAAATATATATTGAAACATTAAGTCCAACCTCCCCATTTAAAGAACACAGCATGCCATTTATCTGCCCTCTCTGTGGGAAGAAGAGAAGGAAACGTAAGCATTTTGAACAGACAGAAGATTTTAAAAAGCACATCTATGTAAAGGTCTGGTCATTTAATGCTGAGAAGACAGTTAGGGAACTGCAATAAGAAAAAATACAAACAACTCAGCAGAAAACACATCTCATGATGATATATGACCACAATACTCAACATCTGTGGAGTACAGACTGTGTGTTTTACAATAAAGAGTTTAATACGAGGGATATTGCCTTATTGCAATCAAAATTGGACATTTTTCAACAGGGGTGGGCACCACCTTTTCGTATATTCATGATATTAGATTGAGCATGCTGTCAAGTATAATGCGTTATTTTATTATTGTATAAAAGCATTTAAAAGTATTTTATATATGCCCTTTTATTGCATTGTGCTCATGAATGGGGTGTTTTGTTTCATACAGATTGTCTCATTTACACTTCAGATATACTTATATTTTTAATCATCTCTTTATTTAAACAGCAATATTTTGTATTAAGGTAGCAAAGGTTGATCTGTTGTTTGTATTAAATGGTTCTGTCCCAAATAGGAATCTTGATATGGACCTGAGCTCTCTATCTACTTGAAGCTCATCCTTCCATATTTTTTAAAAACATACACTCACTTAGCACTTTATTAGGAACACTGTGGTCCAAATAAAGTGCCCGACGTGGTCTTCTGCTGATGTAGCCCATTCTTGTCAAGGTTTGAAATGTTGTGCATTCTGAGATGCTATTCTGCTCACTACAATTGTACAGAGTGGATATCTGAGTTACCGTAGCCTTTCTGTCAGCTCAAATCAGCCTGTCCATTCTCCGTTGACCTCTCTCATCAACAAGGCGCTTCCGTCCGCTGAACTGCTGCTCACTGGATGTTTTTTTTGTTTTTGGCATAATTCTGAGTAAATTCTAGAGACTGTTGTGTGAAACTCCCAGCAGATCAGCAGTTGCAGAAACAATCATGCCACGTGGAAATCACTGATATCACATTTTTTCCCCATTCTGATGGTTGATGTGAACATTAACTGAAGCTCCTGTCCCATATCTGCATGATTTTATGCATTGCACTGCTGCCACATGATTGGATGATTAAATAATCACATGAAGAATTAGTTTTACAGGTGTTCCTAATAAAGTGCTAGGTGAGTCAAATCACTAATAGGTGATAACTAGGTGATATCAAATCACTAATGAATTCTAACAACAATGGTATCAAATATTTTGTTTGTTTAGCTCAAATCAGGCTAATTGTATTTTCAGGTTGGTCTGGTTAATGTGTGTTCTAGAGCAAAAAGAACAGTGAAGCCTTTGATTAAAAAGCTATTGGACTTCTTACAACCATTTTGAACATTCCAATATCTCCTATTAATTTTCTTTATGAGTGGTCAGTCTCCTAAAACAGTTACTGCTACAACAATCTGAGGCAATATGTTGCCAAAGAATGGACTAAGATGAGGACAAAGGTAAGATTTGTAATATGGTATAATTATCACATGAACTTTGCTTAAATGAAAGGCTGAAACTTGAAACATACAAACCTTGTAGAATGCAACAAAATAAAATTGATTATTAGGTACACGTACTGTAGCATAACTCCCACAACATTGTTTGTTCGTAAATGTAATTACTGTATACAGTATATTGTGCTGTATATTGCAGAAGGATATCACAGATCATTTTTACCTCTAACCTCTGTGCCTGTCCTGACCTTTCCCATAAGCTTATCATTTCATTGATTGTGATTTTACCTGGTAGTACATGTTATTGGCTCAACAATTCTTATCAACCAATCATTTCCCTCTGATTTTAGGGGTAGGTTAAAGGTAGAGTTAGGTATCTTGAAAGGATAAGGGATAAAGGACTGTTCTTCCAGAACCAACAAAAGATGTTGATCCACAAACATGTCCAGCTAGGCAAAACGATGGTAAACACTTACTGAGTAAATTGAGTAAAGACTGAAATCAGGTCTCTTAAACTATGATCTGTCCCTTCAAATATGTGTTAGGCTCAACTGTACTTTGATTCACAGAAAACGGAGTGTGAAAACTTCAACTACAAAATCCTTTGAGGTGTGCACATTTGTATTCTGTAGGGTGAAAGCAATTTGTACATTGTTAAAAGTTACATGTTTGTCTTGAAATAAATATGTTTTTTGAGTTTGAGAGATCTCATGTGTAACAAAATCTGCACGTCCTCCACATACCTCAAAGAGGTATCCTGGGATGTAATTGAAACATAAATAAAGTGGTTATATTGTGAATCTTTTAACATGTATATATTAATTATATTGTTAAGAAAAATATTTTGTGATATTTTAAGAAAAAGTCATGTTCGACTTTTCTCATTGTTATGTCTGTGCTGGTACAACAATAAAAATTGCGCCTTTAAGAAAAAAAAAAGGGAATTCTATATGGACTACTTCCTGTGTGTATAGGTCATTGTTGGTGTTGGTTGAAGAGTGCATGGTGAGTTCATTCTTTCTTACTAAATTTCATGTATTTTACAAAATTTCTGACATTTTTATGTCACACTATATCAGAGCCTGAGTTACAATCATAACTTGCAGATTTGATAGATTTTATTTCTAAATTCTGATAAATATAATTTTATATAATATTTCCAAAATGTCCCCTGACCTTAAAACTATCATGATGCCCATTTTAAAAAAGTCTGCAGTGTTACTGTTTTTATGGTAACACTACATACTCCAAAGTGACTCCACAGACAATATACAGAAATATGGGCATAATGTAAGTTGTCTGTGGTGTTAGTTTAAATTGTATCCAACATTTCTTTCCTTCAAAGCCAATGAATCTTATTTTACGTTTTCAAATCTTAAAGTGATTTTAAACTTTTAGAACAAACAGCTCTATTTTCGTGAGCGTGCAACGTCTTGTCCGATTTTTCATGAGAGTGCTAATTCTAAGCACAATTTCCGTGCAAGCGCAAAATGCAAGTGGCCGTGCGTGAGAGTGTTTGCACTATCTGTGGGTGTATGCACGCAAACTGTGGGTGTATTGTATGTTAATAAAGTGGCACAAAGCGCAACTTGCTATTTTCCTGAAAAATAGGTCATTGCGCTAAGATGTTTCAAAAGCATGTTTGTTTACAGTACAAAGTCCAAACTCAGTTCCTGCATTTGCAGTTTGGAGATTCTACCAGCAGGTGGTAATAAAGTTAATGTCCAAACTCTGAAAATATAGTGGAACATCAAATTATGTCCCTGAGAATAGCCATTTTATGAAACAAATATTAATGAGATTTGTGTTAAACTAATCATGTCAACTGTAAACGTTCGTTGTTTATTTTTCAATTATTATTGTTGTTATGTTTCTATTTACAATTGTATTTATGATCTAATTTGTATTGATATTTTTCCACCTGTTGTTATAGAGTGATTTTTAAGTCACTGCAAAAGGGGCCGGTGGAAGAAGTTAGACAGAGTAAAATGTTTGGACTTGATATTATTTTTTTGACCACCTCATTGTTTTAACCCATAAATGCATGGTAATTTTCCCAAACACTCTTACATATTCAGGTCTTTAGAGACCCGGCACTTATATCTATCAAAAATGGATGTACAAAATGCCCAGATAGTGTAAAATGTTAAACATATTTTCAAGACAATTAGAAACAATAAAATATATTTTGATGTTTTATTTTTCATAAATTAGAGAGATAATGCAACAAATCATGATAAATCAAGAACCGGATTCATTATTTTCAAACTGAAATTTCATGAGATACAACTGGCTGTCAAACACAGTCTACACGTGTAATGTATGTGTAACTTATGTGTAGCTTATGTGTATCTTATGTGTATTTTCTCAGGAACTCGTTGAATCTAAATAGATGCACAATTAACATTATTTCAGTAGTACACCCAAATGACAATAGTCATATCATACTGTTCATGTGTTGTACTTGCTATAAGTTTACTTCAATGTTGTTTCTACGTCAAATAGCAATGTCAAATGTAAATCAAGTCAATCACTGAAACATCAGTGCCACCTTGAGTAAGAAAATAACTTGTATATTATGTGTGTGTATACGCATATAAAATACTGATAATTCACCATTGTTAATAGTTCATTGTTGCACATTAAGTCAACGTGATATGGTGTTTATTTGTATGAATATAGTACTCATTTATCTTGTAATACACAAAGAAAGAAATATATACTGTGATAGTAAACTTAAATAGATATGAAGTAATTATTAAAAAATATAATTCACGGAAGTGCAAAAAACAAACAAACAAACAAAAAAACAAAAAACAAACAGACACTCTTACATACCTAGGGTCTCTAGAGATCCTATACACTTTTGGTACTTAAACCATTATTTTTATTATTATTATTAATATTTTTTAAATGTTTTAATTTAGCAGTTTTTTGTGTGTCACACTATTTATAAGAGATAGGTTAAGGAGTACTAAAGAGGTCTGGGAACAACTCCAAAAAATGGATGAAGTACAGGTGGTGGAATGAGGTCCCGGGTCTCTAAAGACCTGAGGTATGTGTTTAAGGGTTAATTATATTTTCATTTCGTTTGAAGTGTAATTTGAATTTAGAAATATATTTGTTTTCATTTTGTTGTGTTTCAATAAATTAATTTAATTCAAATTCAAAATAAAAATCGACCAGTAGAGTGAGGTGCGTTCCGATGCAATCACTGTTAATACTAGCCATGATTTATGTGTCAGTAGATGAAAATGATAAATAATACTTACATACTCTATAATTTAACGGAGCCTAAAAATCCTGGTGAGAACCACATTTTCCATGTGTATAAAAGGAGTGTGTGTCACTGTCATAGAAATATGCCTGACATTCAACAGAGCATAAAAGAGGTAAATCCATATTTCTAGTATTCTAATTCATTGCATACAGTCCATTTACACCATCAACGTCTTATGAATGTGCTGTCTTTGTTTATATTGCTGGTGCTTGACAGGGAATGGACTATATAATAGGACGCAGACATGCCAGAGAAGAACCTCCAAATTAAATTGCACTTGACCTAGCCCATTTGCGCTTTTCGTGCACAATTTCACCAAACCCACTTACGCCTATACTAAGCACATGCTTGCACGAAAATACCAATGACACTTATGACTTAAAGCATAGCGCTGCATTTAGCGCTAGCGCTCTTAAAATAGGGCCCATAAAGTTACTACAGTTCATTTGCCATGCCTTTTTTTTTCCAAATTTATTTTAAAATAAATAGTGATGATAAGTCTATCTTGATGGAAATAGGGTATAAGCTGAAAAATTCCACATATAAAAAAACTTAAAAAAAGCAAATTGAATTAAATTGAATTTTATATACATATATATAGTTCATTTCTATGTTTTGTTTTTTTTTGTTTGTTTTTTATAAATCCCTAAAGTTGCATTTAATTTCTCATTTTAGAACAACACAGAATTTCAGTTGTAATACTGGTAACACCACAGACATAAGAGGTTGTGTCACGAGTACTTTATTCGAATTATTTAAAAAAAGAAATGTCTTTAAGCTTTACTGGATAAAGCATAATAAACTATTTTAAAATACATAGCAATAAAGTATATTATTAAATAAATAAGAAGCATTTTTTACAAATTCTGCCTCTCGTTTGCCTCTCCAATTGAAGAATGATCCAAAGTATGTTTCTAGTTTCTTGTACAAAGTGAGCCATCTTGCACAAATCGGCTTTGGGCCCACAAAATCTGTGGAATTCTTATGATGGTTTAGTTTACCAAAACCAACATATGGCTGATTCTGACCTTGGCCAATATCTGGAGATTTCTATACAAACCTGTCTATTCCTCTCAGATGCATTTAAATGCAACATTACTACTGCTCTGTTGGCAAAATTTGCCACATTGGGCACAAGGATTCTGTGTCCCTTAGTGTTTAATAGTCTTGTGTAAAAGCCGTTTTTCTCCACTCTCTTCCCATCATATCACTTCCAACAATATGACCGTCAGGGGCGCTGGCTTTCATAAACGCAATCATGCACACAGTTTAACACGTCTTCCCTAGTCAGAGCAATAAGCACACACACACTCAGAGCACAGTTCGGACGGATGGTTTAATTAACAGTAAGCGATGATTTATTACATAGGATACGTCCTCATCTAAGGCAAGGAGGCATAACCACGTCCCCAGACACTAATACAAGCGGGCATAATGCAGAATTTATCTCTAGCAGCACGTCCACTGCTGCGGCTGCAGGGTTATGAGTCTAGAGATGTGGAGCGGAGGGGGTAAGATAAATGATTGCAGATGAAGAGAGGTACAGAGCAGAGGTTCTCCACTGGTTTTAGTTTAAGACCCAGATTTTGCATTGGACATCTTTTGCGAACCAACACAGTACGAAAATGGTCAAGCAAACAAGAATAAAAAAAAACCAAACAAAAAAAATGATTCATAAGCGTCGAATAAAACATTTCAATGTATTAATATTACCATGAGCTGCATAGTCCGAACAAAGATATACAACATTTGGTCCTCTTATAGTGGCAAGAAAAAGTATATGAATCCTTTGGAATTAGCTGGTTTTCTGCATTAATTGGTCATAAAATGTGATCTCATCTTCATCAAAGTCACAGTCTGGTGTGAATGGCTCTCTTGTGAACAGCTCACTCCACAAGCTGGATTTTCTGTTTTTGAAGCCATTCTGTAGTGGATTTACTTTCATGTTAAGGGTCACTGTCCTGCTGCATCACCCAACTTCCATTATCCTGTAGGACAGTGGTTCCCAACCCTGTTTCTGAAGGCCCACCAACACTGCACATTTTGTATATCGCCCTTTTCTGACACACCCAGTTCAGGTCTTGGAGTCTCCACTAACGAGCTGATGAGTTGAATCATCAGGGAGGTATACAAAATGTGTGGTTTTGGGGGGCCTCCTGGAACCACTGCTGTAGGATATCTTGATAAACTTGGGAATTAAATTTTTCCACTGATAGCAAGCGCTTCAGGCCCCAAAGCATCAAAGCAGCCCCAAAATATGATGCTCCCTCCACTGTAGTTCTCCGTTGGGATGTTTTCATGTTGGTATGTGGTGCACTTTTTTATACCATACGTAGTGCTGTGTGTTTAAACTTAGTTCCATTAGTCCAAAAAACATTTTCCCAGTAGCGTTGTGGATTGTCAAGGTGGCCCAGCAATGTTTTTGTAGGAAAGCAGCAGCTTCCGTCGTGGTGTCCTGCCATGGATGTTTTCCGTATAGTAGACTCATTAACAGAGATGTTAACCAGATCCAATGATTCTTCAAGTCTTTAACTGTCACTCTTGGGTTCGTTGTTTTAACTAATTGAGCATTTTGCGGTGTGCCCTTTGAGTAATCTTGGCCGGACGACCACTTCTAGGGAGAGTAGCCACAGTACTAAATAATTTCCATTTATAGACAGTTTGTCTAACTGTGGACAGATTAATATCTAAGCTCTTCGAGATAACTTTGTAACCCTTTACAGTTATATGCAAAGCAACAATTCTTGATCACAGATATCTATTTTGCGAGGCTTGGTCAACGTAGGCAGATGCTTCTTGTGAATAGCAAGCTAAAAATGTTTTTGTGCTTTTATAAGTAAAAATATAAGTATGTTATAAGTTAAAACAGATTGTGTTTGGTCATTATTATATGAAGATCAAACCAGATTTTAAGACAAATGTATACATAAATGCAGGTAGTTCCAAAGGGTTCACATACTTTTTATTGCCACAGTATCAAGAGCAGTTTACTTTATGATGTTCCAGACAGGCTATACAATTTGTGTGTTGCTTGGTGACACGCAATGTAAATCCTGCTATGATTTTGTTTGGAACTATTTTTATTATTGAAGCAAATATAGACAAACTAACTGGCCATATTTTGTCTAAAATGTAAGTTACTCAGAATTAATTTCTTTGCCTGCATCCTTCTGCTTACGGCCGAATCACAGCCATGCTTATATTCAGTACAACTGAGCTCTTGTGATGTTGCTTAATTATTAATATGACATAATCTGAATAGGAAAATTGAAAATTTTAGTTTCTAAAGGTCTCTTGAATTTAGAAGAAATGCAGCAACTAACAAAAAGTAGCTAACTACATTTAAACTAAAGGAAGAAAATGTAAAAAAAAAATAAAAAAATAAATAAATATATATATATATATATATATATATATATATATATAATAGCTATCAAATGATATCATTTAATTCTACTGTAAATCTACTATACATTTTACATAATTTATCTGGCACAGAAACATTGAAAATTGAAAATCATACCACAACATATCATGTCCTATGACAAAATTATACCCTGACATATAATTTCATAATGGTAAAACTCTGATGCCCTTTGCATAAGCCTATTGACTGCAAGGTTTCTTGTTGGAAAAAAAGTAACTCGCAGTAACTCTATAGTGACTTTTTTGCACAAACATCAGTATTTGATGTATTGGGAATGAGAACCTGTTAGATTATATGGTTAGTTGCATTTTATTATTTAAATGTAGAATTTTTTTTTTTGTCTGCAACCCCATCAGAACAGATCTGCAACCCAGTTTATGTTTGAGAACCACTGGTATAGAGTAAATAAAACAAGACAAGACAGACAGGGCTGGTCTTGAATATTCAAAGAGGTGAGAGATGGAGAGAAAGAGAAAAAAGGGGGGAGGGAAGGGGAATGATGGGGAGATGCAGAGAGAGAGACCCTCAGGAAAATAGCATGTTTGGGGAGGAAAATATGGGCCGAGAGATACATAGAAATAAAGAGAGACATAGAGATGGAGATGGAGGTTGAAGTGGTTAATGGGATGCTTTGCCTCTTATCATTTTGTTTCATCATGCTCTCGGACGAATGTCTGGAGAATGGACAGACTGGTTCGAGCTGACAGGAAGGTGACGGTAACCCAAATAAACAAGCATTACAATAGTGCAATGCAGCAAAGCATTTCTGAACATACAACACATCGAACATTGAGGTGGATGGGCTACAGCAGCAGAAGACCCCCTGGGTACCACTACTGTCAGCTTAGAACAGGAAACTGAGGCTGCAGTGGGAACAGGCTCACCAAAACTGGACAGTAGATGATTGGAAAAACATCGCCTGGTCTGATAAATCTGGTTCCCTATCTGTCACTCACTCGACGTTGGTGTCGATGTAGTGACACTAGGGGCCACTCTTGGGAGCCCGAGACACCTCTGGTCTTTGATAAAAGGCCAATGAAAATTGGTGAGTGGTATTTGCATGCCACTCCCCCGAACATATGGGTATAAAAGGAGCTGGTATGCAACCACTCATTCAGATTTTCTCTTCGGAGCCGAACGGTCATGCTCACTGAGCTGAATACTACTGTTCATTCACCTCTGCTGGATCTGACGGCGCATTTCAGCGGCTTCTCCCTCCTCTGCACTGGTGCACTGCAGAGAATGCCCCTGGGCGCTTCGGCAGAAAAACTAGAGAGTATATTTTCTGAAAGAGCATTTTTCCCCTCTAAAAGAGTATATATTTCTCTAAAAGAGCGCACACACGGAACGTCTTTTTAAAGACGCGTCTTTTTAAAGATGCTTTTCCGATTGTGTGTTATTCCTGGTTGTGCTCGTTATCTCTCACCTTCTAACGGTCATGATCACTGTCTTTCGTGTCTGGGCACTGCTCACGTGGAGACAGCGTTCGTGGATGGTCATGTTCTCATTGCGAGAATATGTCCATGGCAACGTTGCGGTCGCGGCTCGCCTTCGTAAGAAAGCGAGCCACCCCAGAGGCTCCCGCCTCGGTCCTTTTACCCACGGGTTTGAGGCCAGCATGGCTAGCACTGGGGGTGATTTGGGGACCCCAATGGGACCGTCTCCGCTGGGTATCCCCCCGTGGACCTCCCATTCCCCAGCACGCTCGTCTGCCCCGATCGGGCTTCCGGGTGAGTCCGCCGGAATGTGAGACCTCTTATTCAGAGCCAGCGAATGTGATGAGCTCTCGAGCGCAGCATCAGAGAGCGGGCTCATCCAGTCGGAAGCCTCAGCTGGGCTCCTCCCTTCGGGGGTCGATCGCCCAATCACAGGCTGACGCGGAGATGACGACATGCTTTCCCGGGCAGCCGCGAGCGACACCGTTGAGGACTTTGCCCAGCAGTTCTCGATGATAGAGCAATAGATGGATGCTAGCCGGCTTATCCTGCCCCGGCGTGGCTCAAGATCCCGCACCACATCTACTCATCGCCAAGGGCGTCCCCCTGTGGTGACTGCACCGGCTCTGCCGCAGCCCGCCCCTTCGGCCTGGCCCCGGCGAGTCCCGAGACGGGCATGGCGCCACGGGACAAACCGTGTGGCCATTACGTCGGTCTGTCACCGTCTTTTCAGCCCTTGGACTGACCTCTCGTTTCTATGAGCAGGTGTTCCCTTAGAACTGGTCTCCAGGCGCGTCGTGGTCACGACAGACGCCTCCAAAATGGGCTGGGGCACTGTTGGCAACGGGCACGCAGCCGCCGGCCTCTGGACAGGTCCGCGGCTGCGGCTGTGTTGGCACATCAACTGCCACGAGTTACTGGCAATTCTGCTCGCCCTGCGGAGGTTCCGGCTGTTGATCCAGGGCAAGCACGTGCTAGTTCGGACAGACAGCATGGCAGCGGTAGCATATGTCAACCGCCAAGGCGGTCTGCGCTCCCGCTGTATGTCACAACTCGCCCGCCGTCTCCTCCAACAGAGTCAGAAGCACCAAGTCGCTGCAAGACACTCACATCCCGGGTAACCTCAACACTTCGGCGGATGCGCCATCACAACAGGTTACCCTCAAGGGAGAGTGGAGACTCCACCTTCAGGTGGTCCAGCTGATTGAGTCGATTTGACAGGCACAGGTGCACCTGTTTGCCTTCCAAGAATCCTCCCCACTGCCCGCTCTGGTACGCCCTGACCGAGGCCTTCCTCGGCATAGACGTGCTGGCACACAGCTGGTCCCCTGGCATTCGCAAATATGCATTTTCCCCCAGTGAGCCTGCTCGCACAGACCCTGTGCAAGGTCAGGGAGGACGAGGAGAAGGTCGTCCTGGTAAGCATCCTACTGGCCCACCCAGACGTGGTGCTCGGACCTCACGCTCCTCGCGACAGCTCCCCCCGGGCAAATTCCCCTGAGGAAGGACCTTCTTTCTCAGGGAAGCGGCACCATCCGGCACCCGCGCCCAGACCTCTGGAATCTCCATGTCTGGCCCCTGGACAGGATGCGGAAGACCTAAGCTGTCTCCCACCTGCGATGGTAGACGCGTTCACTCAGGCTAGGGCTCCCCCTATGAGGCGCCTGTATGCCTTTAAGTGGCGTCTGTTCGCTTAGTGGTGTTCTTCCCCTCGGGAAGACCCCCAAAGATGTGCAGTCAGATCAGTGCTTTCCTTCCTGCAAGAGAGGTTGGAAGGGAGGCTGTCCCCTTCCACCTTGAAGGTGTACATTGCTGCCACAGCAGCACACCACGACGCAGATGACGGTAAGTCCTTAGGGAAGCATGATCTGATCATCAGGTTCCTAAGAGGCACCAGGAGGCTGAATCCCTACAGGTCGCACCTCGTTCCCTCATCGGACCTCTGTAGTTTTTCAGGGTCTACAGAGAGCCCCCTTTGAGCTTTGCAGTCAGCCGAGCTTAAGGCACTCTCCTTGAAGACTGCCCTCCTGACTGCGCTCACTTCCATCAAGAGGGTAGGTGACCTGCAAGCGTTCTCTGTCAGCGAAACGTGCCTGGAGTTCGGTCCGGGCTATTCTCACTTGATCCTGAGACCCTGACTGGGCTATGTGACCAAGGTTCCCACCACTCCTTCTAGGGACCAGGTGGTGAACCTACAAGCGCTGCCCCAGGAGGAGGCAGACCCAGCCCTGTCGTTGCTGTGTCCGGTGCGCGCTTTACGCATCTATTTGGATCGCACACAGAGCTTTAGAATCTCTGAGCAGCTCTTTGTCTGCTTTGGTGCACAGCGGAAAGGAAGTGCTGTCTCCAAGCAGAGGATCGCCCACTGGCTCATTGACGCCGTAACTATGGCATATCTTGCCCAAAACATGCCGCCCCCAGTAGGGCTACGAGCCCATTCTACCCGTGGTGTAGCAGCTTCTTGGGCCCTGGCCAGAGGTGCCTCTCTAACAGACATTTGCAGAGCAGCGGGCTGGGCAACACCCAACACCTTTGCAAGGTTCTACAACCTCCGGGTGGAACCGGTTTCGTCCCAGGTAGTGGCACGCAACACAAGCGGATAAGCCTGGGATAGCCGGCCGGGTGTATCGCTTGCACATAGCGCCTTCCACCTCCTTTTGAGCTGAAGACGTGCGCTGTTAATTCCCAGTAGTGTTCACAAAAGTTGTTCCCTGGTTGACTTCCTCTGAGCCCTGTGGCAGTCGAGTTTTCGGAGAGACTCGCTGCCGGCCCAGTACACGCGCTAACTAAGAGCCGGTTCTGGGGTAGGTGCTCCGCATGTGGCGGTTCCCTGTAAGGCTAACCCCATGCGATCTATATCTTCCGCTAATTCATTTCCCTGCTGGCAAACTGCGTCTTCCTTGGGCAGAGCCCCTCCGCCCCAGTCTCCATGTTGTAGTAACTCCTCCCCCATTGGGCAGGATCTACCTTGAAGGCTCTCCACATGATTGGAAAGATCATGTGATGTATTCTTCCACTTGAATATCCCCCCCTCTCTTGGGGCGAGGTGTGGTCTCCGCGGTGTCCTCCCCTTGGGAGGGACACCCCCCGACTAGACCTGGCAGCCCAGTCGGATAATCCCCCTTCTTTTTTAGGGAGTGGAAAAAGAGAAGGGGAAAGAGGCCACAACTGGGTTAAGCCTGTCTCTATCTCTGGGTAGTCGACTTGTCCCCAAAAAGGGCCGTTCGACACTCATAAATGTGTTGGGGGAGGTTACGTGTCGACCTGGTGTGCTGGCTATGAGGCACACAGCAAGTCTGCCCACCACACACCGCCAGTTCACGTAACACAGTTCAGCCTTGTGGCGTTTTGTATAGGGACCCCTAGTGTCACTACATCGACACCAACATCGAGTGAGTGACAGATAGGGAACATCATGGTTACTGGTGTAACCTCCGTTCCCTGATGGAGGGAACGAGACGTTGGTCCCTCCTGCCACAACGCTGAACTACCCGCTGAAATGGCCGGACCTTATATCGGCTCCTCAGCGTAAAACCTGAATGAGTGGTTGCATACCAGCTCCTTTTATACCCGTATGTTCGGGGGAGTGGCATGCAAATACCACTCACCAATTTTCATTGGCCTTTTATCAAAGACCAGAGCTGTCTTGGGCTCCCAAGAGTGACCCCTAGTGTCACTACATCGACACCAACGTCTCGTTCCCTCCATCAAGGAACGGAGGTTACACCAGTAACCATGATGATTTCTGCTGAGTTACACAAATTGTAGGCCCACTGCAGCCTCAGTTTTCTGTTCTTGGCAGACAGAAGTGGAACCCAAAGTGGTCTTCTGCTGTTGTAGCCCATCAGCCTCAAGGTTTGACATGTTGTGCATTCTGAGATGCTATTCTGCTCACTACAACTGTACAGAGTGTTTATCTGAGTTACCGTAGCCTTTCTGTCAGTTCGAACCAGTCTGGTCATTCTCTGTTGACCTCTCTCATTAACAAGGTGTTTCCATCCACAGAACTGCTGCTCACTGGATGTTTTTTTGTTTTTGGAACCATTCTGAGTAAACTCTAGAGACTGTTGTGTGTGAAAATCCCAGAAGATCAGCAGTTACAGAAATATTCAAACCAGCCCATCTGGCACCAACTATCATCCATGTGATTATCTAATCAGCCAATCGTGTGGCAGCAGTGCAGTGCATAAAATCATGCAGACACGGGTCAGGAGCTTCAGTTAATGTTCATATCAACCATCAGAATTGGGAAAAAATCTCAGATGTGATCTCAGTGATTTGGACCGTGGCATGATTGTTGGTGCCAGATGGGCTGGTTTGAGTATTTCTGTAATTGCTGATCTCCTGGGATTTTCACGCACAACAGTCTCTAGAATTTACTCAGAATGGGGCCAAAAACAAAAAAACATCCAGAGAGTGGCAATTCTGTGGACTGAAATTCCTTGTTGATGAGAGAGGTCAACAGAGAATGGCCAGAATGGTTTGAACTGACAAAGTCTACGATAACTCAGAAAACCACTCTGTACAATTGTTTTGAGAAGAATAGAATCTCAGAATGCTATTCTGAGATGTGGGTTGGTGCTGTTTTGGCTGCACCAGGGGGACCTACACAATATTAGGCAAGTGGTTTTAATGATGTGGCTGATTGGTGTGTGTGTGTGTGTGTGTGTGTGTGTGTGTATATATATACAGGTGCATCTCAGTAAATTAGAATGTCGTGGAAAAGTTCATTTATTTCAGTAATTCAACTCAAATTGTGAAACTTGTGTATTAAATAAATTCAGTGCACACAGACTGAAGTAGTTTAAGTCTTTGGTTCTTTTAATTGTGATGATTTTGGCTCACATTTAACAAAAACCCACCAATTCACTATATTAAAAAATTTGAATATGGTGACATGCCAATCAGCTAATCAACTCAAAACACCTGCAAAGGTTTCCTGAGCCTTCAAAATGGTCTCTCAGTTTGGTTCACTAGGCTACACAATCATGGGGAAGACTGCTGATCTGACAGTTGTCCAGAAGACAATCATTGACACCCTTCACAAGGAGGGTAAGCCACAAACATTCATTGCCAAAGAAGCTGGCTGTTCACAGAGTGCTGTATCCAAGCATGTTAACAGAAAGTTGAGTGGAAGGAAAAAGTGTGGAAGAAAAAGATGCACAACCAACCGAGAGAACCGCAGCCTTATGAGGATTGTCAAGCAAAATCGATTCAAGAATTTGGGTGAACTTCACAAGGAATGGACTGAGGCTGGGGTCAAGGCATCAAGAGCCACCACACACAGACATGTCAAGGAATTTGGCTACAGTTGTTGTATTCCTCTTGTTAAGCCACTCCTGAACTACAGACAATGTCAGAGGCATCTTACCTGGGCTAAGGAGAAGAAAAACTGGGCTGTTGCCCAGTGGTCCAAAGTCCTCTTTTCAGATGAGAGCAAGTTTTGTATTTCATTTGGAAACCAAGGTCCTAGAGTCTGGAGGAAGGGTGGAGAAGCTCATAGCCCAAGTTGCTTGAAGTCCAGTGTTAAGTTTCCACAGTCTGTGATGATTTGGGGTGCAATGGTCCATCTGCTGGTGTTGGTCCATTGTGTTTTTTGAAAACCAAAGTCACTGCACCCGTTTACCAAGAAATTTTGGAGAACTTCATGCTTCCTTCTGCTGACCAGCTTTTTAAAGATGCTGATTTCATTTTCCAGCAGGATTTGGCACCTGCCCACACTGCCAAAAGCACCAAAAGTTGGTTAAATGACCATGGTGTTGGTGTGCTTGACTGGCCAGCAAACTCACCAGACCTGAACCCCATAGAGAATCTATGGGGTATTGTCAAGAGGAAAATGAGAAACAAGAGACCAAAAAATGCAGATGAGCTGAAGGCCACTGTCAAAGAAACCTGGGCTTCCACACCACCTCAGCAGTGCCACAAACTGATCATCTCCATGCCACGCCGAATTGAGGCAGTAATTAAAGCAAAAGGAGCCCCTACCAAGTATTGAGTACATATACAGTAAATGAACATACTTTCCAGAAGGCCAACAATTCACTAAAAATGTTTTTTTTTTATTGGTCTTATGATGTATTCTAATTTTTTGAGATAGTGAATTGGTGGGTTTTTGTTAAATGTGAGCCAAAATCATCACAATTAAAAGAACCAAAGACTTAAACTACTTCAGTCTGTGTGCATTGAATTTATTTAATACACAAGTTTCACAATTTGAGTTGAATTACTGAAATAAATGAACTTTTCCACGACATTCTAATTTATTGAGATGCACCTGTATATATATTAGGGCGGTCCATTTAATGCATTAATTCAGTGTGATTATTTATATAAAAATGTACATGTTAAAAAAATGTAGTCAATTAATCATGTTCATGGACCATAATAAGGAATATTCCAACCTTCAGAGCAATTCAAGCTTGTAGTACCACCTGTTTTCTCCAGGAGGCAGTACGTGAAACTCCAACTTTATAGGCAATATGCAGCTAATACAGAGAACAAGCCACACTTACCAACAGCAGACAGCACAGTATGAGGACGCGTTCTTGCATTCATTTGATGGAGCGCAAATCCAAACCCAGGGATCTCAAGATGTGTTTTTCTAAGTTTCAAACTATGTTTAACTTGACACAGCAACCTAAAAACTGTATTTTTATGATGCAAACAAAGTGAGACGCTCTAAAAGTGTCCCTCTGACACGGGTGTACATTGACACATCCTTCGAAAAGCTCTTATAATAAATCTTGGACTGATTGACGAATTCTGTTGCAAAATGGATTGATGTGAACTGTAGGCCAGTGACTGGCTTATGTTCAATAATATGGAAATAAACAATATTTTGAATTCTAAAGCCACTTTTTGTATTGTCTTATCAATGCTTTACTCATCTGCCACAATAATGTAATGCATTTTAATTGTCTGAATTATAATTTTTTTTTATAATATATTTGGGATGTCCCGATAGCATTTTTTTGAGAATGAGTACAAGTACCGATACTTCATTTTTGGTACTCGCCAATACCGAGTCTGATACCTGTTTTTTTTTCTGAGCTCCATATCAACAATTTATTTCAGTTTTATCATCAAAATGGTGTTTAACAAATTAATTCATTAAAACTTTAATCAAATGAAAATCTAATTAATTTTCAACATAATATTGTATTATTTTTATCAAATTAAGTGCTTATATACAGAACCTCAAAGTACAATCCAAAATACAACATTGGAGTTATATTTTGTCAAATAAAATGCTGCATAACAGAGCATCACAGATGTTAGATACTGCTCAAGTATAATACAATTATAACTGATTTATTATTATTATTTTTTATAATAATAGTAGTAGTATTACAGTGAATATTACATAATTTTACAGTAGTGATATATTTCTATCATACTTTTTTCCTTTAAATTTAGCTTTTATTTGGACAGAGTATTTATTTTAAAGTGATCCTGTGTTGTTTTGACCAAGGAGCTTTGACTTTATGATGGTAGCTTTTCAGTCCGGAAAAGCCGGTCACGCTATGTGACTCAAAGTGATTATTAAAAATGTTACACCGCCAGCGCCTGCTATCTCTCCTGAACGCCACCAGAGGTCGCCATCTCTAGAGTACGAACCCTTCCTTCACAAACTACATTTCCCATAACCCTCCGCTCAGACTGATTACTTACCCACCTGTTTCACATTATCTCTGTCTATTTAAGTTCTCTGTTTATACGCATTCAGTGCGAAGTCTTGTTCTGCCTAGTCTGCAATTCTGAGCGTTATTTACCATTACTGTTTCCCCTGTGTTTTGACTCCTGCCTGTTCATCATATTTCCCAGCCTGCTTGTATGTTTTTGGACCTATTGCCTGTTTACTGGATTACCCCTCTGTCTCTCGGATTTACTTCGTTTGCCTTTCTTGGACTGTCTTCCTGTGTACCGAACCCTTGCCTGCTTTTTGTTTACCCTTTGATTTGCTACTTTGTTGTACTGTTTATACTTTTATTAAACTGCATATGGATCTTAACATTACTGACCCAGTGTCTTCGCTACAGAAAAAGGCTGCTATTTAATTAAATAAGTATGTACTCTGTATGTGCCTCACGCTACAACATGAATTTGCGCTCTGTTCATTGTCATCTGCTATAAACAGAGTGCACGATACTCATGATGGTTTTTTCCCTGTATGTGCCAAGGAGGAGCTTTAAAAGGTATGAGCAGCCGGCATTAGCACAACACTGTCTCCACATATTCACAAGCTCTGACATTTGAATTACATCCAAACTATTTATTTATTTAATTAAATCGCAACTTTTGCGGTTAAATAAATTCACTAGGACATAACATCGTTTTAATTTGTGCACTGAATGTTTATGAAATGACATTCGTACGTCAGATAGTAACGGTTTTTGGTACCAGAGCATTTTTACGGGCACGAGTATGAGTAAATGAGTGCAGTATCGGACATTATCCCGATACCAGTATTGTTATCGGGACATCCCTATAATAGCCTAAATATATTTTATGTGTAAATATTTAAATTATTTCATCATTATATTTAAATTATTGTTATTTGAAGGGATTTTTTTCACAAATATTTATATATGCGATTAATTATGAATAATTCAATTAATTAATCAACATACCATGTAATTAATTTGATTAATTTTAATTGATTGACAGCCCTATATATATATATATATATATATATATATATATATATATATATATATATATATATATATACACACACACACACACACATTTTGACTATAGGTTTAAAAACAGCTCCATTTAAAAAAAACAAAGTCTGACTATTGATTCATACATTATATCAGCTTTTATAGGGTTAAGATGGTCTTTTCAAGACAAATTGTAGCAATATACTGTGTATACATAGCTAAAGAGAAGCCGTAGTTGGTTTTTGGATGTATTGTCACATATTCATGCAGATATACAGCCTTCAGAGAGATCTGCACTGTGCCCTGCAGAGCACCGTGTGCAGAATTGAATGAACCTTTTGCTTTAAAATCCATGCCACACACACAAACAATCTCCACTTTTCTACACTATCTATGCACTAGGCTTATCTCAGATAGAGGTGCAAAGAAGCCCAAAAAATTATACTATATGGCCAAAAGTATGTGGACATCCAAACACCACACCCATATGTTCTTGTTGATTAATTTCAAAACCACTGACATTAATAGGGAGTTTTTGCCATCATAAGGTGTAGTTCCTGCATCTACCAGCAGGTGCTAACGGGGACCTGCTAACCAGCCAATTCCTGACCCCCTGGTCTTCCCCAACAACTTCCACTATAATAGGAAGATCTGCATTTTTTTCTATGCAAAATATAATTTCTATCACAAAATACTCCAGGATGATTGGAATTAATACGAATGTAGATATATTTAGATCATTTGGTGTGAGACTTGTCCTATGGTTCAGCAATCAGATACTTACTCGAACTTGACAGATCCTGCCAGAAGGCAATGATGGTAGTGGAGCGTAGCTTACCCCTACAACGGACGGGACCAAAACTGGTGGTGATGGGGTGGAGGGAGGTGAAAACAACGGAGGCATACAAATGATGAAAGATGGCTTCCAGAGCTTATAAAGCAGAGGCTGTATTATGATTGGATGAGATCCCTTAATTTAATAAAGCACAAGGATCCCAAGTCTTAATGCTAGAACTACACTTACACTTCCATTTATTATTTATTTATTTAGATTTTGGAGTAAAATAGGACCAAGACATTTTGCCTGTGAGAATCGCCCAACTACCAATGAGGGTGCAGAAAAAGGAAGCTCACATGATCTGCTGTCTAAATCGGCCGATATTAGCCTTTCACTGATATATCAGTATCGGCATATATGTATACCAATATGCACAGATATGAAAACTTTTTCAGACCATATTACGCAGAAAACAATGCTTTAGAATTGGTGTCATAACGTAGTTTGTCCAGCAGAGCACGCTCCGACTCCATTGTTTACAGAGCTGAGCTGACGGTGGCGGAGTTAAGCGGTGCTGTGTTAAGCGGTGCTGTGTTAAGCGGTGTCTTCTCAGTAAGTTGCTAACTAGTTTGGGAAATACATACTGGAAAGTTAATAAAAATGACCCCATCATTTTCCCTTTTCAATATAACAAATAATGTTAACCCTGTCCCTGACAACCATGTCACTCATGTTTATCACATCTGTTTGTTATGTTAGCCAGCTATAGTTTGTCAGTGCAGTAAGTAATGTAGCAGATTGAAAGGTAAACATTAGAGCATCTTTTTGAAGCTCAGCAGACAACGGTGCAGTGGTGGATTGTGTCTGTTGAATGTTGATTTCATGCTATGTTGTTAATTGGTGAGACGCAATGCTGGAAAGTAAATAATCAACATCCATCTTTTACTCTCCGTGACAACGAACTCATAGCTAATTAGCTAACCATGTAGCTACTTTCAAACCTTATCAGCTGAGTGGAAGCTAATGTGTAAACATGTAGTCACCAAACTGTTTTGTTCAGGATTCACAGTTTGGTACCTCAGTTATATTTAAAAGTCTGGTTTTCCACCGTTGAAAGTTTCCCCTGAACTTGTATAGCAGAATATGGTGTAACACCACTGCCGCTGTTTTTCTCTTGTCTCGGCAGGTGTAGATGCTTCTTGTGTTACAACCTGCTCCTAATTAACTGCCAGTATTAAATTAGTCAACATTTGACTGATACTAAACAGTACTGATGTTTATTTAGCTATTTATTGTATTTTTACTTATTCTTTATTTAAATGGTCAGCAATTGACTGATACTAAATAGTACTGATGTTTATTTAGCTATTTATTGTATTTGTATTTATTCTTTATTTAAATGGTCAGCAATTGGCTTATACTAAACAGTACTGATGTTTATTTAGCTATTTATTGTATTCTTATTTATTCTTGACTTAAATGTAAGCAACTGACTGATACTGAAGATACAGTACTGATGTTTTTTAAGCTATTTATTGTATTTTTATTTATTCTTTATTTTCTCAGTGTTAATTTCTAGAATTTGTTGACAATGTATAATAATAATGTCAAATATTCTTTGATAAAAATATTTGTTTAAGAAAGCAGCCTTCTGAGTACCTTTGCATAGTCATATCAGTGCAAAATCAGTGAACAATCCACATAGAAAAAGTCTGTTTTCATTCAAGCTCAAAAATGAACTATATCGGCCACCATATCGGTAATCTGTGAATTTTCCCCCTCTAAAATCTGTATCGGTCTCAAAAATCCCATATCGGTCGGGCTCTAGTCTAAAACAGTTGGATACTTAGCTGACCAACAGTACAGAGACTTGGTGACCTCCTGCAATTAAATCGCTGACAGTGTGGACACACCTTAACGGGAGCTATCTGCTTTTGTTGTGTAGCATTGTGCCACCTTCTTGCAGTGTAGACACAGTGTTGGAGTTTGGCACATCAATGCAAGCAGAGAGCAGCACACTAGTATTCCCACTCATTCACTCAGGACTCTCCATTTGATAGCGGCTCAGAGTATACACTCTATAGATAAAGAAGCTCAAAGCTGGGCGCACCATTACACTCTCACAGGGTTTAAACATGTGGCGATGCACTTTTAATATTCTTTGAAGAATTGTATTGAATTATTAAACCTGTAGCTGCCACAACATTTTTCTTTGTCTTTGAGATGCTAGAATGTAGGTTGACACATACACCATGATGGTGTCTAAATATTGATGAAATAGTTGTAGATCACCAAGTCTCTGTACTGTTTGTTGTCGTTAATAATCTGTCGTTATAAATTGTCATTTATAATCAGTTCCCCTATGGAACAAATAAATGTGATTTCACTTCTGGAACCAGACTGTTGCGCTCTTTGCATCCTGATACTGCCTACAAAGGATACATGCGATGCTGTCTTAGGAGTTGGCCAAAACGAGGTATTTTAGGCTGTGTTTACACTGTCACAAAAATCTGATTTTTCACATCTGACACAGATCGGATATTGTTGCACACGTGTAAATGGAAAACCCACACGAGACTGTATCTGATACCTGTGTTTACATTAATCTCCCACCCAAACTTGAATGATTCCATTGCTGATCACATTCACTTACAAGCACCACGGTTCACCCTCGGGTTTTGAATGGCTCATATTTTCAAAAGTAGGCAAAATTGCACGCAATTGCAATTAATTAGGAAAAAAGGTGAAAGCAAAAGTGACTTTTTACTGCTGCCATGGTAAGAAAGGCTTTAATGAATTCAACATCAGTCAGACCAGAAGTATGGCTAAAGCCCGTTTTGGACGGGATTAGTTTTCCGGACATATGTCCGGAAATCCGTATTACTGTGGATGTCTGTTATATTTACCGTTACTTCACATGGGATAAGCTATGTCTTTAAAATTCACAAAGATGGGTGTTTCTACAGCATTTACACAAGCGTAACTGAGCTATTAGAAAATGTATACTGTGCTGATTAAATATGCAGGAAATATTAAACATGAGCATATACTGTATCTGTGATTATTAGCAGAAACTGATTGGAATATCTGGTTAAATATAACAGGACTGGTGACATTAACATGCAAGTAATCTTGTATTACACTCTTGAATTGAAATTTGGACATTGTCATTTTATGTTTCGAAACGTGGGGCTCAACACAATTTCCCGCACTCACTCTGCTCAAATCATAATCAAAAACTGCTTAGAAAGCAGCATAGTGTTTCTCCCTACTGTTTGGAATAGCCTTTGTGTCTGGATCATGTCTATTATTCTTTAAAATGCTATCTAGGTAGGCAGCTCACTAGGTTTTGGAAAATATCTCAGGGGGTTCATAACTCCATTGTAAGCATGTAATTTCTATTACTTCCCTTTGACCTGACCACTAAGCCTCTCATTTATCCTGTACACACTCATCTCAGACACATACATGTACCTGTTGGTGTACAAATTGATGAGGTGAAGGATGAACTCCCTGGCACACTGTTGAGTCTCATTTCCATACTGAGTAGATCTTGATCCCTCCCTTGACGATTAATTCCACTGGGATTAATTATACACATGATGCTGAACCCTCATTTACACACATTCATGATCTGATCTGCTGCAAATCTGCTGTCTGCATGAGACAGCGTGTGTGTGTGTGTGTGTGTGTGTGTGTGTTCAGAAGTCTGGGTGATCCCTTACTTACATTATGCAAAAGAATCAATCAAAATTACTAGAATGAGGCATTTCTCAATGCAAAAGTCAACACCACAATGCCACGGTGTTGCTACGCTGTGGCTAAAGTATTGTAGAGTGCTGCTCTGCATTCACCAGGGTGTCCGGTGTGGTGGCTTACTGTCCCAAGGCAAAAAAGCCCATATTCTGGTCCCTATGGCTCAGATTCCTCTAATGTAAGTCTATGGGAATTTTTCAAGAGAGATGTGGCATTGGGAATTGGGCATTCCAAATTGTGGGGAGAAAAAAGAGAGCGAGAGAGAGAGAGAGAGAGAGAGAGAGAGAGAGAGAGAGAGAGAGAGAGAGATTTGATGATATGTCTGGCACAGACAGACAGAAAGAAAGAAAAAGAAAGAAAGAAAGGGTGTGGTCGAGTGGAGTCGCAGAGCACTATGTGTGTGTGTGTGTGTGTGTGTGCGTGTGTATTTGTTCTAGATGGAGAGTAATTCTTTGATCACTTTTAACCACATATTCGTACCATATGTTCATTAATACTAATGTAACTACAGAAAATCAGTGTAAGACGGCACTTTCTGCTTGCTTAATGAGTCTGGTTGCCATAGTTACTGCATCCCATTGCAATGCAGCTCAGACACAGAGAGGACGAGGAAGCGGGTGCTCAGAGTGATTGATGGGGTGCAGGATATCGCTAGTGTGCTGGGCAGATTGATGATATTTATTCTGCTATTGGTTTTGCCAGTGGAAGGGAAACTACACATGTGCCTCAGTCAGTGTGTTGAGAAACATTGAACACCCACATCAGATAAACACACTCTCCCACATTGAGAGTGTTCATGTGTTTGTGTGTGGCTCCTTTTGTGGATTTATGAGGCTGGTTTTTATTATATAAAAGATGCTACGAGGATATGTCTTTGCAACGCATATGCAAATCATTAGTGGCACGTTTGGGTAATTTTTGTAACATGAAGACATGATTTGTTTTCACTTACAGTTACTGAGTCAGTAATTTAATTTTATAACCTATAATGCTTCGGACACTTAAATGTGCGTTCAGTATTTTTTATTTTTTTTTATGTGTGTTGTCTTAGACTTAGACTGACATCTAGTGGTGTGGATCCAGCATCATTCAAACACAAAAGTTTTCAGTTACTGATGCCATTGTAAAAACTCACTATTTGCAGTCAGCCATGATTCATTTAATCCATGAATGAAAGTGTCCAATAACAGGGTGGTTACTGAGATTAAACAAGTGGTCATGTGATCCTAACATGGCTGCCCCCATGAGGAGACCCTCTCCATGTAGAATAAAACAGCTTTTTTAAGGCTACTGATATGACTGGAGTCTCCATTTTAATGTGAGTGCTCATGATTTTATCCATATATTTCAAAATTACAATTCATTCATTTAATGATAAAAAAATACTTGAGTGCACTATTAAAGGGATAGTTCACACAAAAATAAAAATTCTGTCATTATTTATGCACCCTCATGTGTTCCAAACTATTTTTGCCCTCCACTGTAGCTCTTTAATCTTATTTGTACATTACCAACCATGAAGTGGCGAGCTTGAAAATGCAGAAGTGTAAATGAGATTTCAGAGCTGTGGGGAGGGCGACATTTTTTGTGATGTCTGTTTCTCACACAATTTAGAAGACTTGAAATATAGTGCGCAAGTCATATGGACTAATTTTTATTTTGCTTTTTCATTTCTAGACCTTGACAGCCACTGGTCACAGTATGCTTTATTTATATGGGAAAGAGCAAAGTGGACATTCTGCAAAACTTTTCTGGAAACTATTCCTTTAACTCCTGTAGAAAGATACAAAATGTTATAACAGGTAAATTGCTGTCTTTGAGCATAAATCATACTGAATAAAGAAACTATAAACAAACAAAAAATGGCACGACTGAACATAAAACCTTTTTATTCCCACCCCATTTCTCTCTGGCTTCTACCCTTTCAAAGAGCTGTCAAATCCAGCAGACTGAATGACTACCTGTAGTGCGAGATCAGATGCATCAGTGTGTGGCTGACACACTGAGCTACAGATAATGCCAGGGTAAAAACAATATGCCAAATGCAAAGTTCATGAATCAACATCCACCATTAAATATACATTCTATTTTCCTGTTTAGAAATGTGCAAAATTTGTAAATAATAATAATAATTATTATTATTATTTTGCTTTGTTCACATTCTGTTAGAGAAGGACTACCAGTTAGGTGATTCTCACAACACCTGTCAAGAAAATGTCCTGGTCATATTTAACCCCAAAAAAAAAAAACAAAAAAAAAAAGAAAAGAAATTATTATATTTTGCATATTTTCAGGACACTTGAGTATATTTTACCACCCAATACTCATTATTGCAACATGTTCAAATGACGTTTGAATGTTTTACTTTTACTTTTACCAAAGTTTTTTTTTTTTTTTTTTACTGTATTACAGTAAAAACTATGCTGTTGTTTAATTTAAAAAAAATTCTTTTTTTTAAATTAAAATCCGCAAAAATGAAAGGCAGTACCAAGGGAGTATTACTTATATGTATAAATACTTTCAAATTTAAATAATATATCATTTATTAGCATTGTAGTCATGAAAGTATCAACTTTTTTCACATTGGTTATTTGAATAATAATGCAAAAACAAACAAAAAAATCTTAATGGCCCAAAAAGTAGACTTAATTTTCTGTGTAAAATATAATTTCTTATATGTTTCTTTTGATTTTAGAAAATTCTTGACAGGTTTTGTGAGAATCACCCTATTATAGGGGTTGGCAACCTTTTTGACATGGAGTGCCATTTTTTATTTTTCTGGTCAATGGCTGTGCCGACTTGTTTGCAAATTATTTGCATGCGCTGCATGAGTTGGGTATACTGCAGTCTCGTCATATTTTAACTTTTTGTTTAGCTCTACATCAAGATGTAGATTGAAATGTAGGTGTGGAATTTATTAAAAAAAAAATAGTCTACTCCTCTCTCACCATTGCTGGTGTGCCAGTAATTACCCCTCTGTGTGCCAATGCTGGCACATGTGCCATAGGTTGCCGACCCCTGCCCTGTTAGCTAACAGACAAATAAAAGCACTTTGATAAGTGATTATTATATTAACACAAGGTTAATTAAGGTACCAAGAGAAGTACCAAGGATGATGGAACAAAGGATTATAGTTACACTTCCACTCCACATATACATAGCCAACACAAAAGTTCTCTAATTTGGTGGATTCAAGGGAATAAAAATGTTTTAATTTAGCTTAATTAGTGGGCTCTTTCAGCGAAGAGGATTCCAGCGAAAGCGGTCAAAGGGAGTGGACACATCAATAGAGAACTGCTTGGATAACTTCTTTTCATTTGTGAAATATGAATATGGATCATTTGTGTGTGTGTGTGTGTGTGTGTGTGTATTTTTGTCTAAATTAAAAGTAATTTCTGCACCATTAGCAACACCAAACAAAACTGCAAAAAGGACTGTTTTCAAACAGGATTCTCCCCCTGTCTGCCATTTGAATTTTTTTTTTTAGACACTTCACCTTTATGATTAAAGTTTGAAGACCTCCCACTGACATGTTAGTGTGTGGCATTTCATTTACACAGAACCAAAGCATGGCTCTTGAAACTCAATTCTTTGACAAGTAATCCAAGAGAGACCAACAACTCTTATCATGGAGCTAGAAATTGTAATGAGATGAACCTGAGATTAAACTCGACAGAGAAGCCCTTACAAAAAAAATCTAGAGTTCTGGCAAACTAGCCGAAAACTTGCCACATATTTGTCGCAAATTTGCAACTCATTATTTTCACATGCAAATGAGTTGTGATTCTCCATAAATGTTTGCCAGAAGTTTGCAGCTCATCACCAGTTGTGGTGAACCTGCAACAAATCTTTGGCAACAATAAACAATTTGCCGCAAAGCTCATTTACATGTGAAAATGATCAGTGGTGAACAAACGGCATGTTTTTGGCAAATTTGCCATGAACTCTCAATTTTTTTTAGGGAGGCTGTAAGATTTACAATTAGACACTGCTCTGGACAGCTCCGTGGGGTCCTGAGGAGCAACTAAGGCCCATCAATTCATTTCTGCTCTGTGATGCATAGAAATCAATTACTGCTGTCATCTGAGGGCAAACAGCTGAAGAAAAAAGCTATCTGTACATACTTCCATTCCTCCAAAGCTCTTTATCTCTCTATCATTCTGCACATTTTTTCACCCTCTTCTCCATGAGATTCTACCTCTATTTAAGTCCAGCTCTCTGTTTGAGTCTGTAATAATGTATTTGTCTTCACCTTCTATCCTTCATTCTTCATGTCATATCATCTAGCACCTGCTTTCTTGTTCTGTCTCTGCATTTTAAGGGTCAGGGGTTTAAGCATAGACCTGAGTAATAAGCAACCTGTGATATGTGTCATTAGCTATGTTTCCAACCAAGCTGCGAATTTTATTTATTCGAAAAACCATATTATCGCAAAAACAATGTGCGAATAAAGCCGCATTTCCATCCAAAGATGTTTAAAAGGATGAAATAGTCACTTCCGGAGAAATTGTAGCCACTGTGAGTGTTTTTTTTTTAAAATATAAAATACTGCTGGTTTAGAGCACGCAGTCAAAACACTAAAGAACTTTGTCTCATGTTTGGGAGCGACAGCACGTCACACACTTCTGGGAGCACTATATACAGTACGTGCGTTCATGCAACCTTATGACTTTACCGTGCGGATCTATAAGATATTTTTCAAAAGTGTCAATATACCTTCTCTTCCATATAGTTAAAGTTTGTTCTCGACTTATTTGCTCTGCAAACTTTTTGTGGGTTTTGGATTTTCTAGACACTGTTATTTCAGGTGACCAGAGCAACATTTCAGATGTGATGATTGGTCCGCTGGTTAGTCCAGTAATGAACGAGTTTTTCAGTCACATGACCTTTTTGATGAACTTTTATTCCTAACAAATTCAATAGGAGATTATTCAGTAAATGTGTTTCCATCATAGTTTATGCGCATTTCTTCTTATCTAATAAAAAATTTATCCACCTCAAGTGAGCGTATACAGTTTTTATGCACATTTTGGGGATTTATTCACATGTTTTTATACGATATCCCAAAACGCACATACATTTTTTTTTTTTTTTTTGATGGAAACATAGCTATTGGCTGCAGTATTATACGGCTTTTCCAAACTTTTAGATGATAATATACCAGACTGATCTCACTATGAATTCGGCAACAGAAGGTCGAAAGTTCTTTAGCTGAAATTGGTCTGTGCTTACCGAAAATTGAACCACTGCCCCCAGTGGCCAAAGCTGAAAGTGTTTTTGAAAGTATAGGCATGTGTAAGCTCCAGTTTCCGGGTGAAATTTCCACAGAGTGGTGCCAAAAGCGAGTTGTTTTTAGTTGTAAATGATGTGATACAGTGAAGAGAAATGCATATTTTATTAACCATACACCTTAAAACAAACCCCAACCCTAAACCTAACCATCAGTGGAGTGAAAATGTAATATTAGAGGTATAATGCAACTTCCAATCCATATGCATTACTGATTAGATGAAAGCTTTTTCTTCCTGGTTAACAGCTTAAACAGCTTAATCAACCTAAAGTGGTTTGCTGGTTTTAGTTGGTTAAAGCTGGTCTAGCTGATTTCTCAGCCTGGCCAAGATGGTGGTCAGCTAATTTCCTTAGCCTGACTACACTGTAAAAAGTGGTAACTTACAGTTGTTACCTTTAAGCCCTTGGTATACTTTCATTTTGACACGAGTGCTCAGTGTCTGCGTAGAGTCGAACACGAGCCTGTCAAAGAATACTCCATATAACTATGCATGCATATACACAGGCGGTTTGCGCATGCACGCTACAACTGCTATGAGACCCCAGACTTACAAAAAAAGATGTCTTTATATTTCTTCAGATTAGGGTTATACAAATGCAGGTATCTCCAGACCTCCTCACTTTTGTCTTGCACATTCACTGTTGTTGTTTTTACCTTCATCTCCTGATGTTTAGCAGCAATTATATCTTCTTCTAGCGCTTCTTTGTGACAACAACGGCTCAAAACGGCTACCTTGTGAACCCACTAATTAGTGTAAATAAAGCTGCATGAGCATTCTGCGCATTCAAACACGTGCAGTTAGAAAAATCAGGCTGTATGCGTGAGTGCTCGCGCACTCTGCTGATGACTAGATTTGTGTCATGCGTCCTGAACGGGGACCGTTCTGACCGAAGTATACTTTGGGCTTAAGGAGCTATTTCTACCTGATCTAACCTCTAAAAATGAGTTTTGTTGGTGAAATCTGATGTATTAAGGTTGATTCAGTGCTGTTAAATATTAGTTCTGACATGAATAGAGCCAGGTAATTTAGATGTTACCACATCAAGCACATATTTAAGCTTTTTTCAGTGTACTTTATAAGTGCCCAAAACCTCACTAAAACCAGAAAACCAGACTAGCCTGACCAGTGCAAACTAGTTTGATTGCCCGCTAAAAACAACAAATCATTTAACCCTGGGTATTATGCAACTGGTATAAGCTATACCTTCCAGCTATATCAACCAGCTTATTGAAACATTTGGCTTTTTTTTTATTTTAGATATAAATGTTTAATTCCTATTTATTGCAGATTATTTAGTAAGTTGTCAAATTGTAGGTGATTTCAGATTTTATTGTTACTGATGGGATTTCCCAGTGTTTTCCAATTAACACCGTAACTCTTACAAACACTTTTTCTATACATTATTTATTGCCTTTATATAACTGTGGGGATCCCACAGTGTAGGTTTTTCAGATTTTACTACCATTGTGGGGACATTTAAGTTCTCCTTCTCTCTCTACAATATCAGCATGTTGCATGAAAACAAAGCTCAGAATTTTGTAAACATCACACACAAGATTGGTCTCTGGTTTCCATCAATAATCTGTACACATAAATGATTACGATGTTTGTAATTACATGGTAGCATTGCTCTCCTTCTATGCATTAACAGCTTTAAAGGTTTGAGTGCTCTGCTAATTGGTTTTGCTAGTATTGGGAACCTCCTATCAACAAAAGCGTGCAATAGATTATGCATCTGCAGTCTGGTTGCAATTACAAAACCAGAAAAGCATTTCAAATATCTGTGGCTTTCCTCAAAGTCACCTTTGGTTTCAGACACCAGCTGTGATTTAGGAGTTCATTGCTAGTCTGTTTTGTGCATTTTATACTGGCTGAGTAAAAATTTAACAGTTGTAAATAAAGGCCATCGTGGAATTTTTGACTACATTAATTTGTTTGAAAATGAAATGTTTTGCATGGATTGAATATTTTCTTCCTTTTAGGGAGTATGGGTAATAAAACCAATTAAATCTTATTTAAACAAGACAAACAAACAAACATGGAAAACAAGCAGCTTACTGCAACCACAGACAGATGAAATCTGTGGGGACATTATTACGTGAGAGAGAGAGAGAGAGAGAGAGAGAGAGAGAAAGAGAGAGAGAGAGAGCAAGAGAGAGAGAAAGTGAGCAAGCCTAGACTGAGAATACCAGAATAAATTATAGGCAAATGTAAAATGAGAGACAAGATGGTTGTCATGTCTAGATGTGTTCATGTTCATGTTTTGTGTTTATGTCTTTTATTTTGAAAAGTAGTTCCATGTCATGTTATTTCCTGTTTCCATGTCAAGTCATGTGATCATCCTGTTTCCCTCATGTTCTTTGTGTCTGTTTCCCATTGGTTCATAGTCTTGTTATTGGTTCTATCATGTCATTGGTTTATGCTCATTGTCTTGTTATCTTGTTCAGAGTTCTGTTTGTTCATTGGTTTATGTTTCCCATGTCCATGTATTTAAGTCTCATGTTTCCATTGTGTTTGGTTCAGGTATTGAATGTATTGAATGTTGGTGTAAAGCCCAAGCCCAAGCCCAAGCCCAAGCCCAAGCCCAAGCCCAAGCCCAAGCCCAAGCCCAAGCCCAAGCCCAAGCCCAAGCCCAAGCCCAATGTTTTGTTCTCGTTCACGTTAGTTAATAAACTACACTTGGATTCTACACTTCATCATCATCGTCTACCTGTCATTGCATCCCAGCCTGCCAGCCAACGTTACAGAATACCTGACCACCAATATGAACCCAGCAGATCTACTAATACGTCTACGTCAAAGAAAACGTTCTATAGAAGACTATGTGGAGGACTTCTGCATCCTGGCAGACAAGGTAGGCTTCAATGAGATCACCCTCAAACACTTTTTTTGTGCAGGCTTGTATGAGCCGGTGCACTCTTGGATGCCTGGCAGTTGGTGTACCTTCAATCTGGCTCAATATATCGACCTTGCCCTGTGGATAAGTGGTTCAACTTTCACTGTGGGGGAGGCGGATAACGAGCCAGAGTCCCACGTCATGGCCGCCGGGTCAAGCCATGTGTGTTAAAGTGCTTCATCTTAACAGCCTTTAATCCCTTAAATGGCTGCATAAGCTTCTACGTGACATTTCAGAACACTGCTTTCTGCAAAACTATGGAACAAGCAGTTTTTATAAGTGCATGTAAACGTGCTCAAAGTCTTGATAGAATGAAAGATAGAGAAGCCTCAGCAAAGTCAAATTTTGTATGATGTACACACCGCAAACTAGCAAGGAACTATGCTTCTAAACACAGGTGGAGAGCTGTAGTTCCAACCACACAACTTTGTAATGTTGTTTGGAAATGTCCATTGAAACTATGGTTTTGGGAAACACCAAATTGTTGAACTATGTTGGTAATGATGGAACTTGTGATCATAGCCTTGTGAGCCACAGTCACCTTCGGCTTGCTCACTGGGATTCTAAATACAATTATTATTTAATTACTTATTTTTAAACACAATTCACAAACGTATATTTTATCAAACTACACAATGATGACTCTAAGACATTATAGATACTACAGTTTCATTTTCTGTTAATGCATGATTTTCTGTAAAGCTGCTTTGAAACTATGTGTGTTGTGAAAGGCGCTATACAAATAAAAATGACTTGACTAGCTGGCTAACAATGCTTTTGGGAAATGTAAGCATAGCGTAGTTCTAGCAGGAAGACTAGCAGCTGTACATCATCGCACCATTAGCTAGGTAACTCCTAGCCAATCACATGTAAGCCATTGCTTTATAAGTCTGCTCACAATCTATCACATTGCTGTTTCGGTGTGCTAACACGGCAACCTCCACCACCAGTTGAGTCCCGTCCTGCACGGGGGTAGGCTCCTCGGCCCTACCTCCTATCTCCGGTAGGATATGACGGTTCCAAGTACAACTTCTTCGGACTGCCAGACGGGGCTTACGCCAAAGAGAGACATACATTTTCTGTTTTATATTCATCAAATGAATGTCATCTTGAATTTCACTCAAGTCTGCAAGTCTTCCTGATAGAAATGCAGCCCAGTCCGACAACAACATTGACACAACAAGTGGCATGAGTTTAAGCGGGACTATCTGTATGATTGATCAACAGGAGAAGAGGGGCATATTCTGAAAGATTTTTGAAAACTGTTTATTTTTGCAATTATGTCCAAATGGATAGCTGAAGACCTTCAGTGTTGGGTTCCTTTTTCTACCATGAAGTCCTCAACTTTTAAGTTCAAAGCACCTCCAGTTCAACATTCAGAGAAGGTACACATGTTGCTCTATGTCCTGGCTTTAAAAGAGTCATTAACAAGCTTTTTAACTGTACATTTAATTCATATTAAAACCTGACTATCTGTTTGATTGATCAACAGGAGAAGTGGGGCATATTCTGAAAGATTTTTGAAAACTGTTTACTTTTGCAGTTATGTTCAGTGCAAGAATTACACACTTCATCTTTTACACACTTCATCTTTAAGATGTGTTTCGGGTGATCTGATCATAAATGGACATTTTCGTCAAAAGACTAAAATGAACACTGGGGTATAATTAATAAAATATACATTCTTATTGGCTGTATTACACCATTTACAACTAAAAACTTGCTTTATGCACAACTCTGTGGACTGGAGCTCACATGTGCCCATACGTTCAATAACACTTCCAGCTTCGGCCACTGAGAGGAGTGGTTAGAATTTCAGTAAGAACAGACTTCAGTAGCAGGACTTTAATCCAACTTTCACTGTATTCACAGTGTGACTAGTCTGTTGTAGCAAAGTTAGGAAATGGGAATGAAGACCATGGAGATTGCATGATACGCTTCCTAATACAACTGGATAATGCAGTCAGGTAGGAACACCTGCTAGAGACCAACAGTACAGCGACTTTGTGACCTTTAGCCATTCAATCACTACCAATGTAAATGCACCTTAAGACTGATTATTTATGTTATTAAGCCGGTTCTCGCCTCCTCTTTCCCTTTTTCCTTGTTACACCTACGCAATTAAATATTATGGATATGGGAAACATTTGACACATTTTGGTTTTGCTTCTTACCTGGAACATGACTCGATATTGCTCCTCAGGCTTCTGCACCACACACATGTTACAGCCCATCCTGATGTCTGACCCTTGACCCCTTTAGGCCACGAACCTTTTCAGACCACTTTTATCTGTCCGTATTTTCCACAGAGAAAAGACTGTACTAGCTTGGACACAGTAGCATTACCAGATTCAAATGGATAGTTGAATACCTTCAGTGTTGGGTTCCTTCTTCCACCAATAAGTCCTCAACTTTTAGTTCAAAGCACCTCCAGTTCAACATTCAGAGAAGGTACACATGTAGCTCTAAGTCCTGGCTTTAAAAGAGTCCATTAACAAGCTTTTTAACTGTCCATTTCATTCTTATTAAAACCTGCTTCAAAGTGGAGAATGAACCATCCAACCCTTTTTAACTGTAAATCCAAACTGTCATATTTAAAGTCTATTGTGCAGTGTGGAATTAAACAAATCCCAGTACGTAGAAAAGTCCATTTGCGCTTGAAATTTTGTTGTACAGCGCTCCCATTTCTGTCCCCATTGATGTGCTTAATTCAGGAAACCCAGCATAAAATTACATTTGTGCTTGCACTCAGTTTCAAAATTACTCCTAAATCAGTAAATGGAGCATATAAGTGGTTAGATATTTAATGTTTTAACAAAAGAGATGGAAGGATGATTGGGTTGACTGGATAGATTGGATGCTTGGTCAAGAGAGACCTTCAAGGAAGAGGGTTCCAAGAATGAAAATTGCTTTTGCCTCCCAATGTGTTTAGCAAAATCTGTGATATTTTGGCTTCCTTAGACCAGCAATGAAGTCCTTTCCTCTGCAAGTGTTCTCAGTCTATTTTCAAAGTATTTTTGTCACTGTTTTGTTGAAAAAATTGACAACCTTGCAACTGTCGTTACTTGCAAGTATTTATTAGATAATGTTTCAGTCAAAGACCTTCTTCAGACTGCAGTCATTCTTCAGTGTTTTTGTTGAGAAATGAAAAGTTGTTGCACTACATCCATCAACGCAGTACAACCATTTTAACAAAGTATATTTTCACTGTGAAAACGCACAAATGTTGAGTCTCATTTTGAATTGCTGCATTACTCTTGTAAACTTCCCCTAATACATGGATTCTTGACTGTAGCTGGCATTCTCATCCACACTATTCCTCCTCACAATGTTTTTTTGTTCATCTACATTGGCTATCAAAGAAGATTTACTGCTAAACACCTTCACCTATCCATACAGAATAGTTTCAAATACCTCACTTGTGCTTTTCACTTTTCCTCAGTCTACCTCCACCTGTTCATAATACTTTTTCTACCTTCTACCTTTGTCTACCTTCGTCTCTCACTGTTGCAGCTATTCCTGTATCTCGCCTCCTCTTTCAACCTCTCTTTCTACTTCTTGTGCTTGAGTTTCTACATTTGCGTAGGTGTTGCTTGTCAATTTCACCTCTTTCAAAGACTCTGGACTGTGTAGTACAAGTTAACGTGTTTACTTGTATAAACCCTCATACACTCATGTTGCCTGCTGGATGAATTGCATATAAAACATATAAACAACAAGGTGAGAAAGTCTGCTTAAAAAGCATGCCAGAGGAAATTCAATCCCACATACTCCTACATAAACATGCTTTAACAGGTTTGTTTATATGAACAACAGCAAACATCCTTCACTTGACTTGCAGCCCATCTGCATGTCACTGACACTATACACACAATCCAGATACAAACATGACTCAAAGCAGTAGTTGAGTGTGTCGGCGGTCTGAATAAGCAGAAAAAGATGGATGAATAGCTACTTCATCCATAAATACCAAGCTTAAGCACTTCCACAGTTCTAAAAATACGATACCGAAAAATTGCTAACCCAATTCTTCGAGTGAAATGCTGCCATCTAAATGATCAATAAAAGAAAATTCAATTAAATGACACAAGCCCTTAATAGTGATCATTTGAGCTCTGTCACAGAGAAATCAATATCTTTCTTAATAAGATACTAGTCTTTGGTGCTCGGTGGTTTGTGAAATGTAATTATCAGACATATTAGAATTTGGGCTTTGTCTAATTTCTGTTACTAGACATTCACTTGCACACTTTGCTGCAGAGGTGGGACATTAGACAGACAAGCTGTCCGAAGGTGGGAATAAATCTTTGTCCAGTCGTTGGTTCAAACTGAGGCAGCAGTCTTTTTTAATTCTAATTCTTGCTATCCATTGAATATGATCGAGAAATGCAAAAATATTTTGCTTGTTCTTAGCTAGCTTGCTAATTTGTTCTTAACTTTGCTTTTTTGTTTTGTTTATCATATGCTTTTTCATCTCTTTTTCTTTTATTTCCTTTACGCTTTTTCAACACTTCTCACTCAGTTTGTGAGGAAAAATTTCAGGTTCCCCCTATCAAAATCTACTAGTGCTCATTATTTACTTTCCCCTTTATTTCTGCTGTCAGAAATATGTATCGACACTTTAACCAAATGTCAGCTTTCAAACTAACAGGTTTCTGATTTTAACACACTTCTCAATGGCAGAAAGCTTTATCTTCATTAAACTATCAAAGGGGGTCATGCTGTTTGATGCACACTGCTGTTTCAAATCTCAGCCTAGCCATTCATGCTGCAGTAACATGCCAGACAGACTCAGTGTGCTCTGAAACACTAACAGGCGTTGCCCTCGTACATCCACGGACAGGTCAAACTCATGCACACATAACTATTTACAAGACTATAATATCCAGAAATTGTGGGGCTTGTCTCAAATCTCACCTGAAATTACCTCAAATAACAATAGAAGGACAGTTAGAAAAGAGTTAGAAGGAAAGATTTCAGAAGATGAAATTTGAGATAAAAAAGCAACAGTCTTACAAGTATTCCTCAGTCTCAACTAGACCGCATCCAACATCAACACACCCAACTAAAAAAAAAAAAAAAAACACCCTGCAAGTGTGATACACATGTGATGAGGTAAAAAAGGAGACAAAATAGAATATTAGACTCTAAAAAGAAAGTTAGAGGTGTGTCATCCTTCCTTTTCTCTGTTTTTCCTCCCAATAGTGTTGCATCCTTTTGTTGGCGTAGGATTTGGGTAATCCATCCTGGGGTGTTTCTTTTTTTCGAAAATCCTTAAGCACTGTTTATTAAAAAGAGGCAATGGATAAATTCCTCCTGGAACTAGCTGTGGGATGAAATTCCGGTCCGGTTTAGAAAACCATCCCTGTTATTTAGGAGAAGATGGTAGAGGAGAGGAGGGAGCCAGCAGGTGAGGTGAGGGTGCCGCTTTCTCGTCCCCTCGTGTGAGCAGCTGAAGAAACTCCCCCACTGCAGCGCAGAGAGAGAGGAGCACAAAGACATTAATGCCCTGAAAAGCTAGCCACACACAAAAACACTAGTGCTCGCTCTCACTGGAGGTATAGTTTTAGATGCAACAGAAATCTATTCTCCAGCCTCTATGGCGCACAGACTCTCTCTCGCGCGCTCTCTCTATCTCTTTTGTTTTGTAAGGAAAGATAACCAATTTTTAATTTTTTTAACTTTAGTGCATTGAACTCAAACAGTGACAGAAAATAAAAAAGGTGCCAGTAATGGTTTGTACAAAATAACAGTAAAAAAATCTGACTGTATAATTTATAAATATATGAAAAAGCTTTCACTAAACAAAACAGCAAAATAAAATACTATGCAATAAAAAAATATATAATCATACAAAAAATAAATAACTAAAAATAAATAATTCGAAATTTAAAAAACAGAACCAAAAAATGTTCATGAGTTTTGTTGCTGTTAATGGTTCTCAAAAGTGCATTCTTCTGCCAATGCAGATGGGACACTGTACTAAAACACTCTGACAGTGTTTCCTGCCCCTACCATTTAGCAGCAGCGCAACACTGCTATTGAACTGCAGAACATACAGTGCAACCAGTGTAGTCCAGTTCCTGAAGGAACACCCTAGTAACCGCATAACAATACGAAGAAACACCCAGAACACCTTTAGTAATCGCATAGCAATGCACTAAAACATCCAGAACACCTTTGCAGCTGCATAGCAGTGCACTAAAACACTCAGAACACATAGCCACGCCCTTGCAACCACCCACAACGGGCAAGCACTACTCAGATTTTGTTCAGAAAATGTAAAAATCTACTAATAAAATATAATTGTATAATATAAATTATTCTAAAATTCTATTTAAATTCCCCTCCTCTCATTCTTCCTCAAATGCTTTTGCCCCACCTCTCTCTCTCTCTCTCTCTCTCTCTCTTCATCCTTCTGTCTGCGTAATGCATTTTTAACACTGCTGTGTGCTAATGGATGAATGTGATTATTCATAAGGTCAAAGAATTGAATCTACTGTGCTTGAATTAGGTTTGAGATATTTGAGCATTTGAATGATTTATCTTCTATATGGATCAAAGCATCATGGAGCTGTTGAGATTAACAAACCTTCTTCACATCAGATGTCGGAGGCTGGTTATGGACACATTGGTGTCATATAATTTTTAATTGGACTATTTATTGCATGGTGATGAAAAACAGAGCAGCTGTAAAAAGAGAGAGAGAGAGAGAGAGAGAGAGAGAGAGAGAGAGAGAGAAGATGAGAGAATAAGAGGACAAGATGAGAGCACAGAAGAGAAACTAGGTAACAGGTGTGAGACACTGATGAAAGCTGAGAAAGAGCCAAGACCTCTAATGTTATTAGTGTGTGCATGTGTGTTTGGGAAGGGGTGCGACATCTGAGAGTGTTTGGTGGTTTTGGCAAGACAGGGAATCGTCATGGTTACTGGTGTAACCTCCGTTCCCTGATGGAGGGAATGAGACGTTGTGTCGATGTAGTGACACTAGGGGTCACTCCTGGGAGCCTGAGACACCTCTGGTCTTTGATAAAAGGCCAATGAAAATTGGCGAGTGGTATTTACATGCCACATCCCCGGACATATGGGTATAAAAGGAGCTGGTATGCAACCACTCATTCAGGTTTTATGCTGAGGAGCCAATATAAGGTCCGGCCATTTCAGCGGGTAGTTCAGCATTGTGGCAGGAGGGACACAACGTCTTGTTCCCTCCATCAGGGAACGGAGGTTACACCAGTAACCATGACGTTCCCTATCTGTCACTCACTCGACGTTGTGTCGATGTAGTGACACTAGGGGTCCCTATACGAAACGCCACAAGGCTGAACTGTGTTACGTGAACTGGCGGTGTGTGGTGGGCAGACTTGTTGTGTGCCTCATAGCCAGCACACCAGGTCGACACGTAATCTCCCCTAACATAGTTATAAGTGTCGAACGGCCCTTTATGGGGACAAGTCAACTACCCAAAGATAGAGACAGGCTTAACCCAGTCGTGGCCTCTTTTCCCCTTCTCTTTTTCCACTCCTTAAAAAAGAAGGGGGATTATCCGACTGGGCCACCAGGTCTAGTCGGGGGGTGTCCCTCCCAAGGGGAAGACACCGCGGAGACCACACCTCGCCCAAAGAGAGGGGGGGATATTTAAGTGGAAGAATACATCACATGGTCTTTCCAACCATGTGGAGAGCCTTCAAGGTAGATCCTGCCCAATGGGGAAGGAGTTACTACAAACATGGAGACAGGGGCAGAGGGGCTCTGCCCAAGGAAGACGCAGTTTGCCAGCAGGGAAACGAACTAGCAGAAGATATAGATCGCATGGGGTTAGACGGTGACAGACCGACGTAATGGCCATGCAGTGTGTCCCGTGGCGCCATGCCTGTCTCGGGACTCGAGTCTGGAGCCAGTGCAGAAGCGACCTCATATGCATCAACCCGAGTGGGGTGGCCACCGCCGAGGACGCCATATGCCCCAGGAGCCTCTGAAAAAGTTTCAGTGGAACCGCTGTTCCCTGTTTGAACACCTTCAAACAGGCCAGCACCGACTGGGCACACTTGTTCGTAAGGCGCGCCATCAAGGAGACTGAGTCCAACTCCAAACCGAGAAAAGAGATGCTCTGAACCGGGAGGAGCTTGCTCTTTTCCCAGTTGACTCGAAGCCCTAGTCGGCTGAGAGCACCAGGTCCCTGTGTGCGCACAACATGTCTCGAGAGTGAGCTAGGATTAGCCAGTCGTCGAGATAGTTGAGAATGCGAATGCCCACCTCCCTTAACAGGGCAAGGGCAGCCTCTGAGATCTTCGTAAAGATGCGAGGAGACAGGGACAGGCCGAAAGGGAGGACTTTGTACTGATACGTCTGACCCTTGAACGCGAACCGCAGGAAGGGTCTGTGTCGAGGAAGGATCGAGACGTGAAAGTACACATCCTTCAGGTCTACCTGCCGCAAACCAATCTTGTTGCCGGACGCTCGCCAGAATGCATCTTTGCGTCAGCACCTTGAATGGGAGTCTGTGTAAAGCCTGGTTCAGTACTCGCAGGTCCAAGATTGGCCGCAACCCACCGCCTTTTTTCAGTACGATGAAGTAGGGGCTGTAAAACCCTTTCTTCATCTCGGCTGGAGGAACAGGTTCTATCGCGTCCTTCCGTAGGAGGGTAGCGATCTCCGTGTGCAGGGTGGCGGCGTTTTCGCCCTTGACCAAGGTGAAGTGAATACCGCTGAACCTGGGCGGGCACCTGGCGAACTGAATCGCGTAGCCGAGTCGGACGGTCCGGATCAGCCACCGCGACGGATTGGAAAGCGCAAGCCACGCATCTAAATTCCGCGCGAGGGGGACCAAAGGGACAACGTCGTCGGACGTACCGGCAGGTGGGGCCACACGGCGGGGCGGAGCGCAACGTGCCACAGCACGTCGTGGCTGTGCTGAGTCTAGGGACATCGAAGCACTTACCTGGCTCCTTGTGACCACCTCCGGAACAGCCTGGAATGGGGGAGGAAGAGGCCTTTCCTCATAACTCGTGGAGGCTGCCACATCTGGGGCGGCTGTGTGCCACAGCTGGGCACTCAGGGGCAGAAAGGGCATCGCTGGAGCACCAATCCTGCAAGAAAAAGCCCGTGGACGGTAGTCGTTGTGACGACCGTACGCACCGGGTATGTGACCCAGGGAGGAAGGAAGCCGCTCTTTTGCTGAACTGTTGGGTACCGCAGCCACTTGGGCGTGCGGCAAAATCAAACAAAAAGGCAACAAAAGATTTTCCACCCAGCCCTCCACCGGGGGATGGAGTGGTCTTCCTACTAGCTCCACATGAGTGGGTTCCCTCGTCCCTGGGTTGCCCGTCTCAGGGGCGCTTCGAGGACCTCCGTGGGTTCTTCAGCGCCGGCTGTGAGACGCGTGGTGTAGACTTCCTGTGGTGGGCTCCACGCCGGGGCCGGGCCGAAGGGGCGGGCTGCGGCAGAGCCGGTGCAGTCACCTCAGGGGGACGCCCTTGGCGACGAGCAGACAGGGTGTGGGATCTTGAGCCGCACTGGGGCAGGATGTGCCGGATTGCCTCCGTCTGCTGCTTCACTGTCAAGAACTGCTGGGCAAAGTCCTCGACGGTGTCGCCGAATAGGCCCGCCTGGGAAATGGGGGCAGCAAGGAACCGTGTCTTGCCGGCCTCGCCCATTTCGACCAGGTTGAGCCAAAGGTGGTGCTCCTGGACCACTAGTGTGGCCATCGTCTGCCCAAGAGACCGCGCCGTGACCTTCGTCACCCGGAGGGCGAGGTCGGTCGCCGAGCACAGTTCCTGTATCAAATCTGGGGCGGAACTACCCTTGTGCAGTTCTTTCAGCGCCTTGGCTTGGTGGACCTGCAGGAGAGCCATGGCGTGCAGGGCAGAGGTGGCTTGTCCTGCAGCACTGTAGGCTTTAGCCATCAGGGACAACATGAGTCTACAGGGCTTGGACGGGAGCTTAGGGCGTCCACGCCAGGTGGCGGCGCTCTGCGGGCATAAGTGCACCGCGAGCGCCTTATCCACCGGGGGAATCGCCGTATAGCCCTTGGCCGCCCCGCCATCGAGGGTAGTGAGAGCGGGGGAACTGCGGAGTCGGGGCCGGGCAGTGAAAGGTGCCTCCCATGACTTCGTCAGCTCCTCATGCACTTCCGGGAAGAATGGCACTGGAGGGGGGTGCGGCTGCTTTGAGCGGCGCCGCGAGCCCAGAAACCAATCATCAAGCCGCCAGGGTTCAGGGGAGAGCGGAGTGTTCCACTCTAACCCGATGCTCTGTATAGAAGGTTTTGGTAAGTATCATTTTTGCTTTTTAACATCAACATGCCCAGGGACAGCAGATAAAATTAGCCATCTTGACCAAATCTGACACATTTACATTGGCATGATGTTAATTAATGTGTAGTTATCCCTGATGAAAATAAATAAATAAAATTTGCAAATTGCACTTTAAAGTAAAATAAAATAACAGTGCAGAGTCTACAAAGAAAGTAGCAATTAAAGGGATAGTTCCCCCCAAAATAAAAATTCAGTCATTGTTTAATCACCGACCGTTGATCTCCTGTCCACATTCATGAGAGTGCACGAGAGCACCAGCTTATTGTGCAGGGCTCCAGACTAAAAAAATGACTTGGAACATTAAGGAGCCAAATGGCTATTTTTAGTCGCCAAATCATATAATTGCTCGATTTAGATTGTTGTTCAGATAGAAAGCAGAAGAAAAGGAAAACAGCTGATAACCCATTAATCTGAGGTTTAATAAACAGTATATATAGTTGAGAAGATACGTAAGTTTGCATTCCCCTTTTATCTCATCAATGTTCACACCCCTTTCATCATTTATACAAATATAAGAGATAAAAAAAAATTCATTTAGTACTGCCCTTCAAAGTCTACATAAGCAGATATTTATATAAAGCATAGAATGTATATAGTAGTGTGTTTCTTTCTTGAGCATCAATGAATGTTTGCACCTTGTGTAATAGTTGTGTATGAGTCCCTCAATTGTCAAAAAGTGTCAAAAGATGGATCTCATATATATTATATTTAAAAAACAAGTGGTGCTGAACTTTTAATTATAAAGAATGCTGAAATACACATGGGACTACTATTTTGAAATGTCTGTGTTTCCAGTTGTGAACACACTGACGGATGATTTGCTGAGAAAGTGAATCTGATTCAAACAGCTAACCTGTGCTCCTGAGTTCACACCCTCAGTTCTTTTCGGGTGATTCATGACAAAGACCTGGTTCAGAAGAGTCATTTGGTCACAACGCTCTCGTGCTGGGTTTGTTGTTGCGTGCAGTGAACACATCACAACAGAATGGGTGAAAAGTGGTGCAAGACACACTGGTGTGTGCTCTAAAGATGTATCTGATGAAACCGCATATGAACACACACAACCGACTGTCGCCAATGGTGACTAGATTTTAAATTATTGTCGCAATCAATTATTTTTGGTCGCATTTGCGACCATTTTAGTCGCAGTCTGGAGCCCTGTTGTGCATTATATTATTGAATATTAAGAGCAGGTAGTTAGTCAACAGGGCTTTAGAAGAATAGCAGAGCAATGCGCACACTGTGTCATCAAAGGATGTGAAACTCAGACTAGAAATTTGTCAATTTAGTGTTAAGAAACCAACTTCAGGCAAGTCAAATTGGCGACTTTTCCCACATCATCTGATAACAGCAATAACAGAAAAATAAAATGTTCTTTGTGTACACTTGTTTTCTATTTGTATGGCTTTTGCTCTGTAGAACAAAATGTGGGGTTGCGGGAAAGGAGTGGCTGGGAAGAAAATCACTGCGGGTAGAAAGTGGGTGAACATGGAGTGAAATTCAAAGGAAGCATTCGGGTTCGGGATAGAAATTTGCGGGAGCAGGATGGAAAAACAGTCCCCTGCAGACCAAGCTAATAAAAGGTCCACCACAGTGATAGTAACAACAGAACACAACACATCTGGACACAAACCAGAGAACAGAACAAAACAAATCTGAAGAGTTTGAATTTGAAGAGAAGATGCATTTCTATGTCCAGCCTTATTTGTTTAAACTGGAGTACTCGTAAATCAAATAGAGAGATGGAAGGGGCTGATGCAACCACAGATACAAACTCAGAAGCTACAATCAGACAGAGAGTACAGGAGACCACAGTGTTTTGGAGGTTTTGGATGTTTCGTTTACTGAGAGAAAGGCTTAGGAAGCGGAATGTCTGTCACGTCTTCTCCATTATTCTGAATCTAAACCGGTGTAAATGTGACAATATTACAAAATTTCCTGAGTGAAAAGAGCAAGACCTTAGCAAAACAGTCGGTAGGTGTTACACCCTTGGCCAAAATTAAGCAGTTTTTAACCAGCTAGTGAGATGCTGGCTTCAATATACTGTACTATTATGAGAAAGATTTTGGACCAGTGCCAGTTCATAGTGAATGGGGCTGCACGGCACGACAACACAAATTCAAACCAAGCGATGATAGAATGTCCCGTCGCTCATCATGGCTGGTTAGGACGAAAACTCTGATTAACATAGAAAAGATACCTTTCATTGCGTGTTGTTTGGCATTTGGTTAGGACTTGGTTTGACTGTGGCTGCCTTTAGGCTCTTCCATCGCTCTCTGTTTGATTTTGGAATACTCAAATTTAAAAAAATAAGGCTGGGCATAGAAATGCATATCCTCTAAGAACTTCAAACCCTTCAGACATGTTAAGTAAGTTCTGTTCTTTGGTTTATGTGTTGCTGTGTTGTGTTCTGTTGTTACTATCACTGTGGCGGACCTGTTTTATATAAACAAAATCTTTTTTTTGCTTGAATGCCCCATCTCGCGAGAAGGTTCACTAAATAATTGATTCGATTTCGGATTGTTGCAAACCAAACCTAATAGTTTTCTAGCGAATATAATAAATTATTAGACTTTTTGCATCCATTTTTAGCTTGAAGAGGTAGTCACCATAAACTGCCATTGTATGACATCACTGAGCACAAGATTTTTTCAAAATGTCTTCCTTTGTGTTAATAAGAAAGTCATATGGGTCTATAACAAAACAGAGGTGAGTAAATAATGACTGAATTAAAAATTTTGGGTGAACTACCCTATTAGTAAATGTAACAAAAAAGAATATAGGCATAATAATTCATTTGTGTGTTGGGTTTTAACAGGATTAGAGTTGTGTGAGAGCTCATAGTCTTCATCTGTCCTGAGGGAACCATGACTCGAAAGAAACTGATTGTGTGGAGCAGTGCACAGTTATTCAATATGTGTGATGCATGTCCCAGGCATAATAAACACAAGAGCGGATTTACTGTATGAAAAATGGACACTTCACCCGTAAGTGGCGAGTCAGGTGTGGGAGAGATATGGGCAAGAAGCATTTGCAAAAGTCCCAAGGAATGTAATTATTGTTGGCTTAACATTTGGCATTTAATGGTTAATGCTGAACAGAGGCAGCATAAATGTACAGTATTTACACAGGAATCACAACCACGGGAAACAATATATAAAGTGTATTATATATTGCATTTGTCTCTGCCCAAGGTGTGTGGTTGGTTTTATACAACTGCCTAATTGTCGAGCCCAAGGAGGGACCTATAAAACTACTCCAATTAAAGTTTATTCAATTTACAATGCATTGAGAAAATGCAGCAACAGTCAATTCATGACTCTAATTTAAAGTGAAACCTTTCCAGGAAGGATTTTAAAATAAACCAGCTCTCTTGGCTGGGCTGTCCCAGAACTATCCCCATATGTGGTTTTAGGTGCTCCATAATTCATGAGAAATAAATCCTGTCCATTTGGTCTTTGCGAACTGTCAGTCAATTGCTAATGAGCTAATGGCAAAGCAGAGCTTAACAGAGTAGCTGAAAGTACTCAAGGCCACACCCACAACAGAATAATCAAATAAAATCTCTGTACAGCTGGATAACTCATCATTGTGATATTTATCAACAAAGAGGTTACAATTAGAGACTTTGTGAAATGTAAATTGAAATATCAAAGTGCACAGATTTTTCAGAGGCAGACAGAGAGAAAATGGTGTCATATGACATTTTAAAATTTATAATCTCAGCCTTAGTTCTCTGGCATTGTTCTCTGTACAACCAACACACTCTCATACAGTAACAATACATCCCTACAGCAACTTTTTGCTTGCACCACTGAACACAACCCTTGGTCCATATTTTAAATGCCACTCTGATGCCGTATTCAACTCATTTGGGAGGATTTCAATACTTTACCCAAGGCAACATTTTAAAATGAAATGAATTAAAAATTAAATAATAAAGCAATGAGTACTGAATTTGAATTTTCAATGTATTCGCCATGGAAGTACAAGAAATTGGACTCAAGATGGCGCTGAGTATGGCTGCTGCGTTGTGAGCTCTGACACAACATTGCAGTTTTTTGTTTGTTTTGTTTACAATTCTTATGTTTTTTTTTTTTGTCTTGGATGTTGTCTGCCTTATTGTCTATGACAGACAAACACTTTTGGACATTGGTTCTGCAATTGCACACCGTAAACAGGACTTCAAATTCCTCAATGCTGACCCACTGTTTACAAACACGCCAGCAGAGCCCTTTGTCAGGGCAGACTGGCCATGGAAACGCAGAAGGAAAAGGGGAAGGAGAGCTGGCGTTCTCATCAGAGTAAGAGGTCGCGCAAATCGACCCCTGCTACCCAGTATTCTACTGGCAAATGTTCAGTCTCTGGACAACAAGATCTGCAAGCTGAGAGCGCAGATCTCTTTCCAATGAGAGACGAGGGACTGATGCATTATCTGCCTTACGGAAACTTGGATGTCTACTGAGATTACAGATTCAGCCATCGAACCCGCGGGGTTCTCCGTGCACCGAGTGGTGGTGTATGTTTTATGATCAACAAATCCCGGTGTGATCAGAGGAACGTACATTCTGTCAAGTCTTTCTGCTCTCCTGATCTGGAATTTCTCATGCTTCTGTGTTGACCATTCTGGCTATCAAGGGAATTCACAGCGGTCAATATCACTGCTGTGTACATCCCGCCACAGACCAGGCACTCAAGGAACTGTATGGGAGTATAATTGAGCAGGAAACCGCGCACCCTGAGGCAGCGTTCATTGTGACCGGGGACTTTAACAAAGCCAATTTCAAATCAGCTGCACCAAAATACTACCAGCACATTAGTTTCAACACACGAGGGGACCGGGTTTTGGACCATTGCTACTCTCCCTTCCGGGATGGCTACAAATCCCTCCCCCGCCCACCATTTGGCAAATCGGACCATTCTTCCATTCTGCTTCTGCCCGCTTACAGGCAGAAACTGAAACAGGAAGCACCCACCCTCAGAACGATCCAGTGCTGGTCGGACCAGTCAGATTATACGCTACAAGACTGTTTTGATCACTGGGAGATGTTCCGATCTGCCTCTGATGACAACATCGAGGTTTACGCTGATAGCGTAACGTGTTTCATCAGAAAGTGTGTAGAGGATGTTGTTCCGACCAAAACAATACGAATCTACCCCAACCAGAAGCCATGTATAAATAGCTATGTTCGTGCGGCACTTAATGCGCGGACCTCTGCTTTTAATTCCGGGAACATGGAGGAGCATAAACAAGCCAGTTATGCCCTCCGCAAAACTATCAGAGCAGCCAAACGCCAATACAGGGACAAGATTGAAGGACAGTTTAACACCACCAACTCTAGAGGCATGTGACAGGGAATTAATATCACCACGGACTTTAAAGGGAATAAAAACGTGAACACCGCTGCCTCTCTCCCGGATGAGCTAAATACTTTTATGCTCGTTTTGAGGGAAATAACACCACCCTCACGGAGAGAGCTCTCGCGGCCAAAGCTACAGAGGTTAGTTCACTCTCCGTCTCTGTAGCAGATGTAACCCGATCCTTCCGACGGGTGAATATCCGTAAAGCCGCGGGTCCAGACGGCATGCTGGGCCGAGTCATCAGAGCGTGCGCGAACCAACTAGATGGTGTTTTATGGACATTTTCAACCTTTCCCTCTCCTTGTCTGTGGTCCCCACATGCTTTAAAACATCCATCATTGTGCCTGTACCAAAGTAATCAAAAATCCAATGACTGGCATCCTGTTGCTTTGACCCCCATCATCAGCAAATGCTTTGAGAGACTAATCAGAGTTTACATCTGCTCTGTGCTGCCTCCCTCACTGGACCATTGCAGTTTGCTTACCGCAACAACCGCTCCACTGATAATGCCATTGCTTCTACACTACACACTGCTCTCTCCAACCTGGAAAAAAGGAACACTTATGTGAGAATGCTGTTTGTAGACTACAGCTCAGCATTCAACACCATAGTGCCCTCCAAGCTTGATGTGAAACTCCGGGCTCTGGGGTTAAACAGCTTGCTGTGCAGCTGGATCCTGGACTTCCTGTCAAGCAGACGCCAGGTGGTTAGAATGGGCAGCAACATCTCCTCATCAATGACCCTCAACACTGGAGCCCCACAGGGCTGTGTTCTCAGCCCACTCCTGTATTCCCTTTACACATATGACTGTGTGGCAACACATAGCTCCAATGCCATCATTAAGTTTGCTGATGATACGACGGTGGTAGGTCTGATCACTGACAATGATGAAACAGCCTACAGAGAGGAGGTGCACACTCTGACACGCTGGTGTCAGGAGCACAACCTCTCCCTCAACGTTAGCAAGACAAAGGAGCTTGTGGTGGACTTCAGAAGAAAAGACAGAGAACACAGTCCCATCATCATCAATGGAGCACCGGTGGAGAGAGTCAGCAGCTTCAAGTTCCTCGGTGTCCACATCATTGAGGAACTCACATGGTCCGTCCACACTGAGGCCGTTGTGAAGAATGCTCATCAGCGCCTCTTCTTCCTGAGATGGCTGAAGAAGTTTGGAATGAACCGCCACATCCTCACACGGTTCTACACCAGCACTGTAGAGAGCATCCTGACTGGCTGCATCACTGCCTGGTACGGCAATGGCACTGCCCACAAACGCAAAGCCCTGCAAAGGTGGTGCGAACTGCCAGACACATCATCGAAGGTGAGCTTCCCTCCCTCCAGGACATATATACCAGGCGGTGTGTGAAAAAAGCTTGGAGGATCATCAGAGACTCCAGCTACCCGAGCCATGGGCTGCTCTCACTGCTACCATCAGGCAGGCGGTATCGCAGCATCAGGACCCGCACCAGCCGACTTCATGACAGCTTCTTCCCCCAAGCAATCAGACTTTTGAACTCTTGATCTCTCACGATCAATATACATCAGCACTGCACTTTATTAATCTTATTATCTCACACTGGACTGTCATAAATTATATTCTCTCTTAACAACACACTGGCAACTGACTATCAACCAACAGCCTGAATGTCAATACAGTACAATACAACTACTGTATATTTTATATATACTATATACGTATACTATTTTTATTGTATAATGTGTATTCTATATTGTATGTGTATTCTATATTGTGTGTATTGTATACTGTACATTGTATATTATTATTTGTATATTGTGTTGTGTGTATATTAGATATGTAAATTGTGTTATGTAAATCTGATGTTTATTGTAAATTGGTATATGTCTCATCATTGTCATGACTGCTATGTTGCTCAGAACTGCTCCCAAGACTTTCACCCATTATTGCACTTGTGTATATGGTTGTGTGACAATAAAAGTGATTTGATTTGAGTTGATTTGATTTAGAAAGGAAGATTTCAGAAAGTTGCAGCTCAAAAAATTGAGAAAAGCACCATAAAAATTATCATAAAAGTATTCTGGGATTTCTGAGGTTGTGTGATCGCTTTGCGTTAGGAAAAGATACAAATGTCTTTGATGTCAAAAGTCTTCATCGTTCTTATCCACCATAAGTCCCAAATCCCGAAGATTTCTGAGCCTGTGATGGACTCGTCCGAACTGAAGTGAGAACAGAATGCTTGGGACGTTACCATGCTGTAGAAAAAAGTTGCTATGGTGATACCTCGCTTATGAAACTGCCCTGGTACAACAGTTCATGGACACTGCCATGCCCTATGCCATGCAAGTTTTTTTTCCATGCCAATCTATTATTGTGGTATAATCAATTTTAGATAAACCTGCCCTTAAATGGCCCATATAAAAGGGGACTATATTAACCAGTGAACTTGTTGGCTATAAACTCTCTATTTGGAAAATAATCTTCAATACACACCACTTTGCGACATTATGTTTTTTAGCAAATCTTTAATATGCAAATTTGGACCTTCAGTTCTCATAAATGCTGTCTAGGTATAGGCTGCTCATTAGACTTTAAGACATAGACTTGCCCAGACCAACATGAGTAATAGCATGTATTTTGCATTTCCATACATGCTTATACTTGCACATATACACTCTCTGAGCACTTTATTAGGAACACTATGGTCCCAATAAAGTGCTCAGTGATTGTATATGTGCAAGTATAAGCATGTATGGAAATGCAAAATACATGCTATTACTCATGTTGGTTACACTATGGTCCCAATAAAGTGCGAAACGTGGTCTTCTGCTGTTGTAGCCCATTCGCCTCAATTTTGACGAGTTGTGCACTCTGATATGCTATTCTGCTCACTACATTTGTACAGAGTGGTTATCCTAGTTACTGCAGCCTTTCTGTCAGCTCAAACCAGTCTGGCCATTCTCCGTTGACCTCTCTCATAAACTAGGTGTTTCCGTCTGCAGAACTGCCTCTCACTGGATGTTTTTTTTTTTTTGGTACCATTCTGAGTAAATTCTAGAGACTGCTGTGTGCGAAAATCCCAGGAGATCAGCAGTTACAGAAATACTCAAACCAGCCCTTCTGGCACCAACAATCATGCTCACTGAGATCACATTTTTTCCCTATTCTGATGGTTTACGTGAACATTAACTGAAGCTCATATCTGTATGATTTTATGTATTGTACTGCTGCCACACGATTGGCTTATACGATAATCGCATGAATAAATAGGTGTACATGTGTTCCTAATAAAATGCTCAGTGAGTGTAAGTATAATACCTACATACATTTATCATTTACAAAATGTTCATACTTGATGTGCTTCACCCTAACAGGGCAGAACAGGCAAGGTAAAAATTGCAATAACATCTGATAGACAGAAAGAGAGAAACAGACAGAAATATAAAACATAGAACATTGTGCACAATGCTGTTTAAGAAATCAGAATTTTAAAAAGAAGTTAAAGAACATTTCAGGTAAAAAAAGAAAAGAAAAAGGTATTCTTTAATATGAAAGCTCCAAAAGTGAATGGAAACAGGATTTCCATTAGAGTAAAATTGGGACAGTGACAAAACGAACCAGAGAATAAAGAGTAAAAAGAAGACCAGTGTAGAAGAATTTTAATCAAAATATTGCATTTTAAACATTCATTGAAAACATGTGAGGCAATGCCCAATAGCTTTTGTAAGGTTCCAATTTTGTGGAGAAACTGTCTGCCAGTGTCTGCCTTTGTAGACATGAGAAGACACACTCACACACACACACACACACACACACACACACACACAGAGAGAGAGAGAGAGAGAGAGAAGGAATACGAGCAGAATTTTAACAATGTTCTCATCATTTATTTAGTTCTTGAGGGGATGAGGCAATCATTAAATAACCCACCTGACACTGTGCACAAATGTGTGGATACATGTATCTATTTTGCTTTTCACTTAGTGCACTCGCATGAAAATCAATATTTGGATTGTCACAAACTCACATCCGTAGATTTGTGATTTCAAAGGTTTTATTAATCGGCCGTGGAAAACTCTCAAAACTTGAGCGCGTTTACATGCACGTTCTTACACCGTTTATGCTTAATTAGCCGACAACATGTGCGGTTACATTAACGCAATAAACCGCATTCTTTTATCGGCCTAAAAGCCATAAACAGTCAATATGGGTAGATTTTTGTCCATTATGCCGATTTCGTATGCAATGTAAACTAGGGGTGTAACGGTTCAAATTCCTCAAGGTTTGGTTTGTATCACGGTTTTAGGGTCACGGTCTCGGTACGGTTCGGTATTTGCCATGTTCAGAAAACAAATATTACTGCCAAATCCAAAGTAAGAATACTCTATTTGGTAACAAACACTTCAACAGGTTTGTCCTTGATAAAAATATTTTTTTTTACAGTGGCCAAAGTTTAACTGTGGTATTTGTAGTAAAAACATAGTAACCACAAAATCAACATGGTTACTCTCATGTTTACAGTATATAGTATAATCATGGTCAACATTTTAACTTAATACTTGCACTATTACACTACATGCATCGACATAAAATGCATTTCAAACTCTACTGCACATATATTCAATATTCGGAAGCTGTACACCACAATAGAAGGAACTTTGCTATTAAAATGGATACGAGGGATGTTGTGATACGGCTATGTTTTAATCATACACTGAAATCACACATCTTCGTCAGCGGAGCAGGGAAACATATCGTTGGCAATGAACACCCCAGTCACTTTAGTTTTGTTTTATGCCTGTCCAAATTAGCACTGAATGCCTGCTTAAAAACAAAAGGGAGTGTGTGCAGTTTCGGATCATCTGTGGCTCTATGCGCGCCACATGCTATCTTTCCCTGGTGATTTCAGCGTAAATGATCATATGTCGATGTATTACTAGTATACAGCACTATATACAGATGTCTGCAAACAGTGCCTGTTTTGTAAATGTTTTTTGATCATCGCTGTTGTAATTGATTGCAAAAAGAAAATGTTTCCAGACAGGAGACTTGAATAATGCAAGGGGCTTCTTGATCATCGGGTTGTTTTCTCAGCTTGTCATTTTCAACTACACACAACGCTAGTAGAACAGTGATGTCATCAAGCTGACCCACGTGAAACACAGGCGGAGCGTATCCATCTACAGATCCATTCAGAAGTTGTAACTGTGCGTGTCTATTTGATGCTTTGAGGTGAACTGTGGTGCCAATGCTTTTTACCGAGAACTGTTACACCCCTAATGTAAACTCCTTACTCAGTGTTCTTACTGGCTCATCCAGTGTGCGTACATGTTGAGCGCATGCCTCTTCACGGTTTGATGTCAAAAGTAGAGAATACTGTAACGCGATTATTTCAAATGTCATGTAAATGCGGATTTCTTGCCCTGTCAGATTTTTTTAAATAATCTGATTTTAGAGAGTAATCAGCGTATTGGTGTGCATGTAAATGAGCACAATGTCCTCAAGCAGCATTCTGTCCATAAATCACTTCCCCCAATGAAGCATTATGGGTATTGCAGTTAGAACTGCTAAACACACATCACCACATCTCCTCCTCAAAGAGATGAACCTCTCTAATACAGATGGAAAATTTCTCACAGTTGAATCCCAAATGTTACACTAAACATTAATCAACATTTATCACAATTCTAATGTGAAGTAAAACCCCTTATGGCAAATGAGGTAAGCATAACATAACAGCTCTGTTACTTCCTAGAACCTTAACAAAGCAAAACACAGTATTAAGTAAACATAACCTCTTAAGCATAGATATTTCCAAAACATTAACATTGTAGTACCAGCAATGAGAAATGCATAATCACTATTTGGAATACCATTTCCAAAAGTAATTAATTTTACCCAAACATTTTAATGCATAGAATCATAGTTCGTAGAACATATGTGTCCGCTTTGTTTTTTGTTTTGTTTTTTTTCACTTTTTTTCCCTCTCTCTTTGTTTTTTTAAAGAGAGCATAAAATATGTAATTGTACACTATTATCACCTGAAACGAGCAGGAATTTTTATTACCTTCCGCTTGAGGTTGTTTTGAGAGCAGGAGTGGAGTCAGGTGGAACACGCTTCACATCAACAACATGTGAGGAGTGTGCACTGTGTCTCTTGCATTTGTATTGAATTGTCAGTGTCTGTTTGTTTACAGTCTGTCTTTGTGGAAGGCACAGACTGCAGGTGATGCCTATTATGCCTGAGGATGGCACCTGTCTGTACCAAATACGACTGTGGTTCCTTTGTGGGTCTTACAGCTGTGCCTGATGTGCACCAGGTTTTCTCCCCATCCAACTTTAGGAGGACCCTCCCGCAAGGGTGTAGGTCAGGAAAAGGACAAATGTCCTGGTTACTTTTGTAACCTCCGTTCCCTGATGGAGGGAACGAGATGTTGTGTTGATGTAGTGACACTAGGGGTCGCCCTTGGGAGCCCCAAACACCTCTGATCTTTGAGAAAATGCCAATGGGAATTGGCAAGTGGAATTTGCATGCCAGTTCCCCTGACATACGGGTATGAAAGGAGCTGGCTCGCAACCACTCATTCAGGTTTGTGCTGAGGAGCCAAGACAGGGTCCCAGCCATTTCAGTGGGTAGTTCAGAGTTGTGGCGGGAGGGACACAATGTCTCGTTACTTCCATCAGGGAACGGAGGTTACAAAAGTAACCAGGACATTCCCTATCTGTCACTCACATGACGTTGTGTCGATGTAGTGACACTCGGGGTCCCTATATGAAATGCCACAACTAGCTGAACTGTGTTACGTGGACTAGCGGTGCGAGACGAGCAAACCAATGCATGCCTCGTAGCCAGCGCACCTGGCCATCACGTAACCACCCCCAACGCTCCTATTAGCGTCGTACGGTCCCCCGCACCTAGGGTACAAGTTGACTGCCCAAAATGGGGACAGGCCGCTCCAGCCGTAGCCTCTTCTCTTCGTTGTTTCTCCCCAAAATGGGTTGTGACATGTGACGCGAGTGTAAGCTGCTTTGGCGGCTACCATACGCTACCATCGCTTTATTGTCTATCTGGACCAACACGTGCTTGCCCTGGATCAATGGCAGAAGCCTCCGCAGGGCGATCAACTCGAGGAAGCTGACATGCCAGCGCAGTCGATCGCAATAACGACGGCCGTAAACACTGGCTGTGTGACCCAGGAAATGAGGAAACCGCTCCTTTTCTGAACATGTGGGTGCCACAGCCTTTCGGGCATGTGGTGAATCAAAGAAAAGGCAACAAAGACTTCTTCTCCTGGCCCTCCACCAGGGGATGCAGTGGTCTGCTTACCATCTCTAGGTCTGTAGCAGGTCTCCACGTGCCTGTGTCACCCATCTCAGGGGTGGCTAGAAGCCTTCCTCGGGTTCTTGGCGGTGGGATGTGAGATGGGGGGCATCTGCTTTCTGTGGGTGGCTCTATGCCAGGGCCAGGGCGCAGCTCCTGCATCAATCCTGGGTCAAAACTACCCTTGTTTAGTTCTCTTAGCACCTTGGCTTGGTGCACCTGCAGGAGAGCCATGGCATGCAGGGCGGAGGCGGCCTGTCCAGCAGCACTGTAGGCCTTAGTTGCCAGAGACAACGTAAACCTACAGGCGCTGGATGGGAGTCTCGAGTGGTTCCGCCAAGTGGCGGCGTTTTGCGGGCACAGGTGCACCGCAACCGCCTTATCCACCTGGGAAATCGCCGAATACCCCCTGGCAGCCCCACCGTCGAGGGTAGTGAGAGCGGAGGAGCTCAGAGACAGTGAAAGGTGCCCGGCACGACCTTGTGAGCTCCTCATGCACCTCTGGGAAGAAAGGGACCAGGGCAGGGCACGGCCGTGAGTGGCGCTCCGAGCCCAGGAACCAATCGTCAAGCCGTGAGGGTTCAGGGGGGAGTGGAGGGTTCCACTCCAGCCCGATGCTCGCAGCCGCCTGGGTAAGCATGGCCGCCAGCTCTGCGTCGGCCTGCGACTGGGCGACTGCACCCGAAGGTGGGAGCCCAGTTGAGTCCTCGGTGTCAGACTGGACAAGCCCGCTCTCCGATGCTGCGATCAAGAGCTCAACCACTTCACGAGCGCCGAATGAGATCGCAAACTCGCCCTGAGACGAGCCGGTGGTCTCATCCCAGAACTTGACGGGCGAAGTTGACTTGGGAGGTCCGTGGGGGGTTACCCGGCGGAGCGGCTCACATTGGGGTCCCCAAATCACCCCCAGTGCTAACCGACAAGGCCTCAAACCCGTAGGTAGAAGGACTGAGGCGGGGAGCCGCTGGGGTGGCTTTCCCTCCAACGAAGGATAGCCGCGACCACAACGTTGCCATGGTCATGTTCTCGCAGTGAGAACATGACCCATCCACGAACGCTGTATCCACATGTGCAGTGCCCAAGCACATAAGACAGCAATCGTGGCCATCGGAAGCGGAGAGGTAATGAACGCAACCAGGAAATAAACACAGATGGAGAGGCATCTTTAAAAAGACGCTCTCTGTCAGTGCCACTCTTTTAGTATGGAAAATATACTCTTTTATTGCAAAAAATATATACTCTTTTAGACTGTCGAAGCACCCAGGGGCGTTCTCTGCACACCACCAGTGCGCAAGGGGGAGAAGCCGCTGTAATGCACCATAAACTCCAACAGTTTTTTAGAAGTGAATGGAATGGCAGAGGATTCAGCTCGCTGAACACAACCGCTCCGCTCCGAAGAAAAAATCTGAATGAGTGGTTGCGAGCCAGCTCCTTCTATACCTGTATGTCCGGGGGAGTGGCATGCAAATTCCACTCGCCAATTCCCATTGGCCTTTTCTCAAAGATCAGCGGTGTTTGGGGCTCCCAAGGGCGACCTCTAGTGTCATTACATCGACACAACTTCGAGTGAGTGACAGATAGGGAACTGAATGCCTCCTTGTCATAGAAACACTTTTTTCAGCTGTTTTTGCTTTCTTGTCCTTCCACTTGCTGGTGACTGATGACACGTGGTTGTAGGTTCTTCTCCAGGACAAATAATGTAGTGCGGATCTGACGACCTGTCATTAACTGAGCATGGCTTGCCCCAGTGACAGCAATTGGTGTGGCTCTGTAGCTCAAGAGAGCCAAATAGGGGTCTGGCTGCTGTAGAATACACTTTGCTGTCCCCACTGCCCTCTCTACAGCACCATTTGACTGTGGGTTGTGGGGGATGCTTGTAATGTGCTGAATGCCCCAGTCCTGGCTAAAGTCTGCAAAGTCTGCACTACTTATCCGAGTGGAGTTCCCATGGAATTCCCCACCTCACTAACATCCCCTTTAAGCTACAAATCCCATTGCGACTGCTACTGAGCTGTAACTAATTTCAATGTCTCTGGAATAAAATGCCACAAAAACTAAAACAATTTCCCTCTATATTTGCACAGGTCAGCCCCTATCTTGCACTAAGGACTGGGCAGCAGCAGGGAGGTGACCAGAGGCTCCTTCCTCTAGGTAGGTCTGTGTTCCTGGCAAAAGGTGCATCCAGACACTTTACCTTGAAAATCAGCTCCAATCCCAGGCCACAAGACAGACATCCTGGCTCTTTCTCTGCATATGTTGAGCCCTTGATGACAATCATGCAGACGGTCTAGGATCTCTCCACGTAGAGTGGTGGGAACTACAATCCTGTCACCATGCAGAAGCAGTCCACATGCCTCTGAAAGCGATGCTCTTTCAGTACAGTAATCATTCAGTTCATAGGGCACATGGTATGGCCAGCCCTCTTTGATGAAAATCTGTACCTTTCTTATGTTGAGGTCATTTCTAGTTGCTTCTCGGATACTCTTTAATTTAGGCTCTGACATTGGTCAGGTCCGAATCACAGCCTCCATGTGAGCTTGCAAATCTTCTTCAGAATTTTAACTGAAAGACTCTGTGATTGGGTTGTGTGACAGCGTGTCGGACACTACCAGTGATTTGCCTGGAACATGTGCAGCTCTGATGTTGAACCGCATAGGCGCATCAGTAGCTGTTGGCAGCGCAGGGGTGTCTTATCTAGGTCATAGTTGTTGATAAGGGGGAGCAGGAACTTGTTGTCCATTTGCAGTGTGAACTCACCCAGGCCTTGGACAATCCAGGTAAGATCTTCCCTAAGTAATTTACCATGCCAAGCACTTGTCTAAGCTGAGTGATGTCTTTAGGGGATGGTATGTCAGTGATTGCTTTTACCTTGTCAGGGTCTGGTTTTACTTCATCACTGCTGATGATGTGTCTGTAGAACCGGAGTTCACTCTTACTGAAATGACATTTGTCTCTGTTTAGCTTTAGCCCTGACTCCTGGATTGTCTACAAAATGGCCTACAGGTTCCTATCATATGTCTCTTGGTCTCTGCCATACACTAGGATATCATCCATGACTAATACACAGCCCTCATGACTCTTGAGCAGCCCAATCATTTCCCTTTGAAATATCTCTGGTGTTGATGTGATTCCAAAAGGCAAACATGAAAATAGAACTGACCTCATGGAGTGATGAAAGTGGTCAGTATTGCACTGTGGGGGTCTAATGGGATCTGCCAGAAGCCTGATGATGCATCCAAGGTTGAAAAAACTCTAGCACCAGCCAGCTTTGGAGAAATGTCATCTAACATGGGCAGCATTCATTTTTCCCTCTTCACAGCTTTGTTGAGGTGCTTTAAATCCACACATATTCTGATTTTCCCATTTTAATTTACTACCAGAACCATAGGGGCACACCAATCTGTGGGCTCTATGACTTCACATATTATCTGCATGGACTGCATCCTCTGTAACTCCTCATCTACTTTTTGCATTAGTGGGAAAGGCATTCTACGTGGTGCAGCTAAACTGGAAGGCTGTGCATCCGGCTTCAGTTCAATTTTACTTGGATTGCATTTTAGACAGACAATTTCCCCAAACACGTCTGCACTGATCTGATCTGCACTGACTACTAGACCCTTGATACACGCTACACTTATACTAAGAAGGTTGCTTGTATACTGTTCGTCAACAACGTAGATCCAAAACATGTAATGAGCTGCTAGGAATTTTCCCATTGTATTAATAGTGCCACCTGGATTCTTCAGAATTATTGATGTTTTTGTCAATGGGGGTGCTGCGGGAGACCCTGATAAGTTTTGCTAGACTTTATGGTGATGTCTGTTCCTGTGTCGGTTTTTAAGGTTACAGCTTTGCCTCACACAGGGAGACTCACTTGCTAGTCAGCCTCTGAATGACATTTCTCAATGTTGCCAAGGAAGTAAGCCTCACTGTCATTATCTACTCTGTACTGCACATCCACTGCCCTCACCGCATTGCTTTGACAGGCTGCCACTTCCGCTGACATCCCTGTGCCGGAATTTTGTGTCTTTACAAGCTCCGCTTGTTGTGCCATTTTAACTGCTTTCTCGAGTGTCAAGTTGCTTTCCATCTGAAGTCTCTCTGAAACTCCACGATTAGCTATTCCAATAACCAATCTGTCACAAATCTGTTTGTCTTTCTGTGTCCCGAATTCACAATGTTCCGCCAGCTCATACAGTCCCCTCACAAAAGCTTCCACTGATTCACCCGTCATTTGCAAATGTTGGTGAAAACATGCGCGTTCATGTATAACATTCCTATAAAATGTTCGTTAAACTTATCCACCACCCTCTTGTAATCACTGGAATGTGCGGGCTCTGCAAACCAAAATTATTTAAATATAGCCTCCGCCTCATTCCCCATGACATGCAGCAAGGAGTTTACTTGCACTTCACCGTCTTCTTTGTCCAAATTTGTGGCAATCCGAAATCGTGCAAACCATTGGATCAACAGCTGCCATGCGGTGGGCTGGCTGAAGTCGAAGGATTCTGGAGCCTGAAACATTGACATGTCTCTTTTGTTTGTCTCTTCAGTGGGTGCGATGAACTTCTGACACCATGTCCCAACTCACATCCATAGAGTTGTGGTTTCAAAGGCTTTACTGATAACCCGTGGAAAACTCTGAAAACGTACATACAACAACGTCATTAAGCAGCACTCCGTCCATATATCACTTCCCGTGATGTCCCTCAATGAAGCATTATGGGTATTGTAATTAGAACTGCTAAACACATCACCACACAGATCTTGTCCTGCAGGGACTTGAGTAACTGAATTCTGTGTGACTCTTAATAAAAATGATGGTGTACCTGTATATTACACTAAAGCAAAAAGCCATTAGAGGACATGCCTCACAGTAATTTTACTATGGTTTAGGATATTCTTCGCTAAATGCCTAAAACCCCCTTAAGCATTGTAAAATCACTTTAATGCATGGGCTCAAGTGGCTTTTTCCTTTTCTTAAACAATGGCAACAACATACAGTACATAAAGTAAAAGACACCAATGTTTAATAAATCCATTTGTTAATAATAATCAGAATAATCACTTCCTGAAATATAGCTCATTTGCCTGAACTTTGCACATGAATATATTCAACTGACATGTGGTGGTTACTGGTGTGTGCAACGGCTATTTTTCAATAGCTTTGAACGAGACTCATCCAGTCAGAATTTAGAGTCAGAATTATTTTAGTATTTTGGCACACTAATGACCTTTCTTTCATGGTGTACCAGTGTTCAATTTTGGTCAACTCTGACCTGCGAATTTATACAGCAAAAAGATGTTTGAGAATCGAGAGATTCAAAACATCACAGATTGACCTCATGGCTCACTACAAAGAATACAAACTATAAAGCTGCATGGTTTGCATTGATTTGGAGAAGTGGAGTAATATATTTTAACCATTTTAATTTATTATGATTTCTGATTTATTAAAAACAGAAGCCCTAAAGCATTGGTTCCCAACCCTGTTCCTGTGACATTTTTGCTACAGTAATTAACCCCAACCCGCTGATAGGTTTGATCGGTGTTCTTTTGGAAAATGCCAAATCAACCACTTAACAGATACAACATAGGACTCTCCACCTTTTTGGCTAAATGACCATTCAGCTTGGAAAGTCATAATTTCCAACTTCCTACTTGGAAAAGTGCAATGGAATGCCACTTGAAGTTGGAACTTCCAACTTGGAAACTCGTATGGAAATCCTGCCAAGATGCAGGTGCGTGATGTCATGCAAACCTGTCAGCACCCAGAGATTTACTCAGTTAATAAATAAAAAATAAAAAATACATTTTATCCTAAATTTGATGATCATAAAACTTTAGCAAATGTTTGCAGAGACAGGTGTGTAAAATACTGTACATTATACTTTCTGATAGCAATGCATATCATCATTTATCCTCTGCATTTTGGTTGCAAGGACACATCTCCGTTGACAATAAAACACCTGCAATGCTAACGTGAGCCAGGGCCGGTACTAGGATGTGATCTTTGGGGGAGCATTTTGACCTTAAAGTGAGCAGTTGCTTCTCTCTTTGTCTGATCTATAGTGGCAATGCCCCCCCTGGCCACCCCCCAACTCATTATAAGGAGACAAGTATTTAATTCTTCTTTCCTGCACAGTGAGTCATCAGGTTAATATTTTTTACCCATTTTCCGATAAGGAAAAGACCGTAAATGTTATGTGTATTTGAAAAAGTTTATTTTGTCAACTGTTATGAGTACACTAGCATATAATTAACCTCAAAGCGAACAGACATGGACTAAAAGCCACAAAACCCCAATTTTTAAACCCCTTTAAAAAATTCTATAGTAAAATTGCTTATAATCATTTGGTATAGTACTAATTTGTAATAGCTGCATCTGTGGTATACGTTAACGTGGGATTGAGAGGGACCAGACTTGATATTAAAACCATGTTACTTTGCAGTACTGCAAATGGGTATTAACAAAATTATCTCCAAGTGTAGAAGATACTTGAAGCAGTGAGCAAAGGTGCATGTTTATCAAACACAGAAAAATCAGATGGGGTGATGTTTGTCACAAACTAGAGAGTGTGGGCCAATGTCAGTAGAGGTTAATTGGAAGTGAGATGGGGACTTTGATAGCTAATGGTGAAAATGCTGCTTAACCAGCAGAAGGTGGAGGCCAGTCACACACGGTGGAGGCTGGAGAAACAGTATCGACCTGCAGGGTATAAAGAACCAAAAGATAAAAAGAAGGACTGAGATGAGAGGTGATTGGTAAAGAGAGGGAGGTATCTATATCCAGTGCTGGGGGTAACGTTACATAATCAGATTACTTTTTCAAGTAACGAGTAAAGTAACACAATATTTTTTATTTTAGACCATAATATCGGAGTTACTTTTTAAATAAAGTAACACGTTGCTTTTGTACACCTCTTCTGTCCCTGTATTGCAAGAAATCAGGAATAAAATTGTGCAAACTTCGGGGAGGAGACAAAGTGCATGATGGGTATCGTAGTTCTATAGAATGTGAGGCCAGAGACTATTTAGCAGATAGAGACGTGTCACTTCTTTTTAAATGAATGGGAGAAATTGGAATGCCCAACCAAGAAGCTCTAGCACCCAACAGTCAATGAATGTAGAAAGGAAATCCCATCTTGCAGGTAAAAGAGCCAATCACCTTTTAGATACAGACATCACCTATCAATCAACTCGCTAACGCACATGTGCATTTCGTGTTTTAGCATAGAGGTCTACATTCTGTTGAGTGAAACGTGGTTGATTCATGTGTTAATACACCCTGCATTAAAAACAAAATCAGTAAACGTGTTTAGGCAGATTATAAGACTAGACTTCCACTGGCCACGACATGATATACAGGGTGAAATACTCACTCAATTCACTGACTTATGCAGCCGAACTGCTCCGTGTTACAGCTCCCCATAACTGAGAGAATGGGATGAGAAAAGACTCTGGATCATTTGCTCCGAGCAACATTCTACATCGATTGTGTATGCAGAGAAAATGTCTTGGTTTCTAAAAATATTCTAAATTTTTGTTTTATAATAAAAAAGTAGTTTGATTCATGAAACAAACTGTTTATATGACATTCTGGTAGCATTCAAAATTATTCCATTCAAGTTGTATCAACATGCGCCTTTGAAGTCGTGGCGTCTGTATGCACTTTGGATCAACTCAAAACAAGTGTGCACATTCATTTATTCATCAGACTTATTCCTTGAACATGTTAGGCTGGCATTCCACACTGAATTTTATCCTGACTTTTGAAAAACATCTTAAGTTGACCCTGGCATTGTCGATGGGCACAGCACATGATGGCAGATATGATGCAGGTTCAAGTGTTGGACTTTGCTGCTTTAGGGAAGACAGTGGTTATTCTTCATTATTCATCTTGGCTGCCATGTTGATGGAAAAACAAATCATGTATATTCATGTTATTGATACTTTATTATAAATATGATGTGAAGAACTACTTTCTAAATATCTGTTTGTTTACTATGTTGTTTTGACATGAGTGTTGTACAGTAGCTAGCATGACCTGTAATGTCTCTTGTATGCAATGCATGGCTTATTTCTATGGAATGCATAGCATAGCAGAAGAGAAAGTGGCTGTGAGTAAAAATAAACGCAAAAGTAACGCAAAATTGACATAACGCTTTACTTTCCATAAAAAAATAACTTTTAAATTAATTAAGTTAATTTTTTAAGGAGTAATGCAATATTCTAATGAGTTACTTTTAAAAGTAATGTTACCAAATGTTGCTTTGTGAATTCCAGAGTGGTCTTTGGCTCTTAAATCATTCCTGAGAAAAAACCCTTGGAGCTTTTTTAAGAGTATCAACCAAAAGTATTTGTAAAATAACAATAAGTAGAATGACAATGAGTTAATATGAATATGCATGGTGCATTACTATACCAACACAGATAGCTCCTGGTTAAAATGGATTTGTGAAGACGAGAAGGTGTTTGAAATGAAATACTTGTAGGAAATTAGTGACTCTGTGGCAGGGTATATTTACAACTGCCAGCATTCATCACCAATAATACGTAAGGAATTATATGTAAATTAGTTTAGGAATCTTGGCCACATTCGACCACAATTATATGAAGGATAAAAGACAAATGATCAGATTAAAATCTGAATAAAAATTCTCTACCTAATATGTAATACAACAGGCTCATTGTATGTGCTCACAATTTATTTATAAGGAATTTTAGCTCAAGGGGAATTATGATTAATTCGAATATTGAAAAAATTAAGATGTACGTCTGATCACTCGGCCACACTGAGCTGATATGATGCATCTGTTAACTCTTCAGAGTAATACTTTTCTCATGGCCATCGAAAATAATATCACAAATATGTTGAAATATTGTTCGAGCATGGAGCATAGACCTTTAAGAATCAATTGATGAGATTATTTATCAGAATATACCACAGTCAAATCCTCTTTGAATACAAACAAGACTTTATTTCTTATCTACAACATAAAAATTAAACTAACACATATAGACAAACATAAAAACAGGTTGGTGAATGAGCTGTAACAGAAGGTGAATTTAAATTATCTGTAACAGAGAAAATGTAACTTTGAGATCTATAGGCCAAGCCCTGAGAACCATCAATACTTTTAATTTTGTTTTATTTTTATCGCCTTTTCTCCCAATTTGGAATGTCCAATTCCCACTACGTAGTAGGTCTTCTTGGTGGCGTGATTACTCACCTCAGTCCGGGTGGCAGAGGACAAGTCTCAGTTGCCTCCGCTTCTGAGACCTCAATCCACGCATCTTATCAATAACTCAGCATGTGGAGGCTCATGCTACTCTTTGCGATCCATGCACAACTTACCATGTGCCCCATTGAGAGCGAGAACCATTAATCATGACCACGAGGAGGTTACTCCATGTGACCCTACCCTCCCTAGCAACCAATTTGGTTGCTTAGGAGACCTGGCTGGAGTCACTCAGCACACCCTGGATTCAAACTCGTGACTCCAGAGGTGGTAGTCAGCGTCAACACTTGTTGAGCTACCCAGGCTCCCGAGAACCATCAATACTTAATTTATTATACCTCGATTTGCAATCGGGTTACCTGAAGTATTAATATAAAACACCAGCACTTTCTAGCAAAAGTCTGGAGGTGTATTTGTGTTTTGTTGCTCTGGTTCTTTGGCTGTGTCCTTAGAAAGTTCTGGTTGCTCTCCGTCGATGTTTTTGGATGCTGGATGGTTCGTTACTGGAATGATTAGGCTTTGAAGCAAGGTCTTCCGCAAGTGAAACTCATGACTCCCCATCACGTGTGTGAATCGTAGAGCAGAGAAAAAACTCCTCTTTGAACTTTGCATTCCGAGTTTTCCTGAACTCTACATGAACCTGGGTAGTGGGGCACTGAAGTGAAGCCAGCTGAAGAAGGGCTAAGAGAAGAGCAAAAGCCAAGAGAGGAGAGAAGTGAGAGTTCGTCCTAGGAGGGGAGGTTTTGTTGAGTTGAGGTTGGCTGCACCCCAAAGATGTCTTGAGCCAATCAGAAGTGTCTTTACAATGTCACATGATCACTTCTTTCCCTCCTTTTTCAAAGTTGATTTACAGTCCTTTGTGTAAAGGCCTCTTAAAATTCCCACTCAAAAAAGTACGTTTTAATCATACATTTTTTATCTTATATAAAACAAATTGTAACAACAAAATGAATTCATCCATTGCTCTCCTCATTTAAAGGCAAACTCTTACATACCAGACACGATACATTTGCTCTGAAAAAATGTTAACTAACTATTTCAACATGGATAATACAAGATTAAAATTCATAATTACCAATTTCTCATTTATAAAAGTGATTACAAGTCTCTACACATATTTTAAAGGTTACATCAGGCTATAATCATTTGTGGAAGATACATTTTTACAATTAAAAATAGACTGTCCGTTGTGCAGTGTAGAATGATGATATAATGTCTTTTGATAGTGTTATGTTCATATTTTTAGCTGCTGTTTGCAGGAAAGCAATCAGGATATCTCATGATCTCCTATGAATTATAATTTTAAGTGTATAAAACTGGTCCAAGAACAATGAAGCCTTAGTCTAGGATTCTATGCTTTCCATTGCAATCCTGAGGGCTTCTTGGGAGAGTCTCTTACAGATGGTCGAGATGGCCATGTCATGTGATGACCATTAAGTGTGGGGGGTATGAGTGAGGAGGGGTCTGAAGGAAGATTATGTCCTATACTGAAAATGTTCCTTTTGTTCAGAATAAACAGATGTACATTCTTACACAATGTTGTTTCAGACTTTAAGGCACAATCTTGGTAGAGTCTTTAAATTGATTACGTTGCGGAATTTCAGGGTGGATGAGGGTCCATAAATGTTTTTATAGCCTGGAAGAAAATATCAGTTTACATCCTGGATTCAAGTCATTATTTTGCCCATAACAACCTACATACTGCACGCAAAGTGACACAACTGTTCAATGAATTTGCCCCTGTGTAATGATATAAAAGTAGACTGAACTGTTGGGTTTTAATGTTGTGTGTTGTTATTTGAGATCATTGTGTCATGGTTGCATTGAAGACTGTGGTATCATTATCATAAATACATGTCCTAGCTAAGGCTAGCTAGGATAACTCTTTCTGCTGTGCTAGCACACTGACTGTCCAAAAGAGACAGCCCTTCACAAGATTATGCTGAATGCGATGTCTTAGTTGTGAAGTAAATCAATGTGATACAAATCATTTACCAGTTCAGATCTGTTAAGGTCTGTGGCTGTATGATCACAGTATTGCCTTGAGCAGAAAACTGTGACAATTAGTGATTTAATTCTTAGACACTCTAGTCTAAAGGAACCATTGGATTTCTCATAAAGGTGCATAACACATCCAGGTACAGAGAGAAAGACAAATGCTATTGGGGAGGGCACTTACTGTATGTATCTGCTGCAACAAAATTTGTATTTGAACTGCACGCCCTCAGAAACCGGTTACTGCTTTGATCACCATATTCAGCAACTGTCTGTGTATATCTACAGTATATAATAGAATATTCGGAACCACTTTATATTAGGTGTCTTTCACTACTATGTACTTAAGCATTTGATACAATTTACTTAATATGTACATATGTGTTGTTGCATTGTACTTACATTTAAAGTACTTACATTTAATTACATATGTAGTTACATTATTAACCTTACTGCTAAACCAAAACATAACCCAACACTTACCCTAAACCCTAACCCTAATCTAAACCCTTACCTTACTCATTAACCTACCTGTACCTCCACCTCAGTAGCAGCAAGTGTGAATCTTGTGAGAATTTACAGAAAAACACGTACAAACACAATAAGTAATACTCTCTGTGTTTTAATGTTAGTACATAGTAGTTAAAGACACCTAATGTAAAGTGGGACCGAATATTCTTTAAGGACATTAAAGGAATGTTCCCGGGTTCAATGCAAGTTATCCTCTATCAGCAGCATTTGAGGCAATAACATTTATTATCACAGAATAAATGATTCTGTCTCATTCGTTATTTATGTATAAATAAGCAAAAATCGCAGTTACAGTAAGGCACTCACAATGGAAGTGAATGAGGCCAGTTCCAAAAGTATAGCAATAAATGTAAACATTCTCTTCCTTACACCATTTAAGGGATTAAGAGAAAGAGATTTAACACACCCACATTTCTCCTTGAAAACATGGCTTAATATGGTCATGTAAACACATAAGCGCCGTTCTTACAGGTTTTTGAGCAGTGTACATGTGTGGAACAGACCAGATAACTAACGTCATAGGATGGAACCCAACAACAAGTCAACACAGCATAAAGAATTCTATATTTCTCGGAGCCCAGTGGAAAAAGCACATATACCATAGACTATACCCATTTATGCACACCAGTGTAAAATATCGACTGTCCCTCATGTTTGCGTATATGCTCTCATACATTGGCGGAATCCCGGAGTTTTATGTAAGAGGGAAACCCCACTATTGAAGCGCAATTCTGTTGCAGGTCGTGATAGAAAGTTAAGGTTACAAACACAGAAAACAACTCTGGAATATCTGAAAATAAAGTGAAGCAAAGGAGAATAAAATAAAGTATTCCTTGTTTGTTGTTTTTATACAAGTGTTGCAGTTAAATTACGTTGCTGTGGAGAAAACATCATGGTTACTTGTGTAACCTCCGTTCCCTGATGGAGGGAACGAGATGTTGTGTCGATATAGTGACACTATGGGTCACTCTTGAGAGCCCGAGACACCTCTGGTCTTTGATAAAAGGCCAATGAAAATTGGCGAGTGGTATTTGCATGCCACTCCCCCAGACATACGGGTATAAAAAGAGCTGGTATGCAACCACTCATTCAGGTTTTATGCTGAGGAGCCGATATAAGGTCCGGCCATTTCAGCGGGTAGTTCAGCGTTGTGGCAGGAGGGACACAATGTCTCGTTCCCTCCATCAGGGAATGGAGGTTACACAAGTAACCATGATGTTCCCTATCTGTCACTCACTCGACGTTGTGTCGATGTAGTGACACTAGGGGTCCTAATACGAAACGCCACAATTGGCTGAACTGTGTTACGTGAACTGGCGGTGTGTGGTGGGCAGACTACTGTGTGCCTCATAGCCAGCACACCAGGTCAACACGTAACCTCCCCCAACATAGTTATGAGTGCAGAACGGCCCTTTCGGGACAAGTCGACTACCCAAGAGATAGAGACAGGCTTAACCCAGTCATGACCTCTTTTCCCCTTCTCTTTTTCCACTCCCTAAAAAAGAAAGGAGATTATCCGACTGGGCCTCCAGGTCTAGTCGGGGGGTGTCCCTCCCAAGGGGAAGACACTGTGAAGACCACACCTCACCCAAAGAGAGGGGGGGATATTTAAGTGAAAGAATATGTCACATGGTCTTTCCAACCATGTGGAGAGTCTTCAAGGTAGATCATACACAACGGGGGAGGAGTTACTACAAACATGAAGACTGGGGCAGAGGGGCTCTGCCCAAGGAAGACGCAGTTTGCCAACAGGGAAACGAATTAGCGGAAGATATATATATCGCATGGGGTTAGCCTTACAGGGAACTGCCACATGCGGAGCACCAACCCCAGAACAGGGCTCTTAGTTAGCATGTGTACTGGGCTGGCAGCGAGTCTCTCCGAAAACTGGACTGCCACAGGGCTCGGAGAAAGTCAACCAGGGAACAAAGATTGTGAACACTACTGGGAATTAATGGCGCACGTCTTCAGCTCAAAAGGAGGTGGAAGGTGCTATGTGCAAGTGATACACCCGGCCGGCTATCCCGGGCTTATCCGCTTGTATTGCGTGCCACTACCTGGGACGAAACCAGTTCCACCCGGAGGTTAAAGAACCGCGCTGGCCTCATACCCGTAGGTAGAAGGACCGAGGCGGGGAGCCACTGGGGTGGCTTGCTTTCGCCATGGTCATGTTCTCGCAATGAGAACATGAACCATCCACAAACGCTGCCTCCGTGTGGGTCATGCCCAGACATGAAAGACAGCGATCATGACCATCCGAAGTTGAGAGATAATGACCACAACCAGGAATAACACACAATCGGAAAGGTATCTTTAAAAAGACGCGTCTTTAAAAAGATGTTCCGTGTGTGCCGCTCTTTTAGAGAAATATACTCTTTTAGAGGAAAAAGCTCTTTCAGAAAATATACTCTCTTTGTTTTCTGCCGAAGCGCCCAGGGGCGTTCTCTGCAGTGCACCAGTGCAGAGGAGGGAGAAGCCGCTGAAATGCGCCATCAGATCCAGCAGAGGTGAATGAACAGTAGAATTCAGCTCAGTGAGCATGACCGTTCGGCTCCGAAGAGAAAATCTGAATGAGTGGTTGCATACCAGCTCCTTTTATATCCGTATGTTCGGGGGAGTGGCATGCAAATACCACTCGCCAATTTTCATTGGCCTTTTATCAAAGACCAGAGGTGTCTCAGGCTCCCAAGAGTGACCCCTAGTGTCACTACATCGACACAACTTTGAGTGAGTGACAGATAGGGAACTGCTTACTGACCACATGTATATGGGAGTAAAGAGTATGCCGCTTATGCAGTGCTTGTAAACTGGAATGCTGCTTTCTCGCAATAAGCTTCTTTTGATATCCATGTAAACATAGTCAGTATGACCTTCCTATTGTAAGATCTGCATAAAGAATCTTCAAAAAATTCTCGTTTTGTGTTCTGTCAGAAAAATAAATAAATAAATAACAGGTGACAGGTTTGAAAGGTTATTTGAGTGTGTAAATGATAACAGCATTTTCAATTTTGGTGAACTATGATTTTAATATCAGAAATTAACAGAAAGAACATGTTACCTTTCTGCAGTGTTTCTTGGGCTACTGTTGTTTTAGGCATATTTCAAACCCTACACTCAGCGTTAAATCTGTCTTATGCTCTAATTAAATATGAATCCCCTGGGAAAATATATACATTATATTCTGGTCAAAAGCTTCTAATTAGTTATGCAGAGTGCTTCACCCAAACGCTGCAATTTCTTTTTTCTGTTGTAATTTAGTTTTGCTTTCATCTCTCGAGAGCCCGGACTCAATCAATATTCTAATGACAAACCTGCCTCAAGTAATTTTTCCAACATAAATGGCACAAACAACTCTCAGATGTACAGAAATTTCACTCTCTTATGCTGTTTTCCTCAGCTGACACCCCTCTCCACCTCTGCATGCCTCGATAAGCAGTTTCATAAAGATTAGGGCTTCTCTGTACATTTCTCAGTGTCGATTTAGTCCAAATCAATTTGGGAACTCTGGAGTTGGATTTTGTCATGATCATTCCTGATAAATGACACTCCAAGGAGTTTGGTACTCTGATAATGTTTGGGCTTATCCCGCCAGTAGTTCCTTTTTTTCTGAAGTATGAGTCAAACTTAACACTATCAAATGCAGGTTTCTTCATTTATAGCAAAAACTTATATTATTTGATCTTTGGTATGATATAATGACTGTTGACTGTTAGATAGTCCTCTTTCAAATTAAAAGAAATCATTTGCTCATAAAAATCTCTTTGTGAGGGAGTTTTTCACCTCAGATGTTTGCCCTTTGTGCCCTTGTTTGGCTGAAATATAATCAGATGTGACATTATCTGAACTGTGATGATGAATGTGAAGCTTCTACACTGCAGTATGGTTTATTGAACAATATTTATTTATTCATAGCTTCTTTGTTGCTATTCCTAGATTCATATTTATAAAACTCTTGTTTTACAGAACTTTAGGGCTCAAATTAGGAAAATGTAACCCCTGAATCAGTGAAAGTATTGGATTTGCAAGTGCACTGAACCCAGAGTGAATGTGAATGAGAGTAATCTAGAGTAGACTACAGATTAGTGAAGTAAATGGTTGTAAAGTTCCATAAAAATACTAGTGTAGGGGTTATTGACAGATAAAGTTGTCTGAAGTGATAAAATGGGAAGTTCATTAAAAATCTAGTTTAAAACACGTGTCAAGTTCGAAGAAATGTAATCTTTGTATCCATGTTGGTTTTGCACTTTTTTTTGAAAAACATTTACTGTATAGCATTTTCTACAAAACAAATTGATTTAATGACTTGGTATGCCTTTATTGTGGTGCAACCATAAAGTAAATGGTCTCAGCAAGGTCTTCTTACCTTGCGCCTTGAATACATGAGAGTGTATGCAACTTAATCATAAAGTAACATTTACATATTTTTATAGGTAAAAAACATTTAAATATATATATATATATATATATATATATACACATATATTTGAGTCAAGAATATTACATTTTTTACTTTAATGTCACAATGACTTTGAACTCAATAATTTAAAAAAATGCTCATCGTAGAAGAGGTGTATTCAAGTTTTTGAATTGTGTGAACTGCATTTTAATATATTTTTGAATAATTTAATAGATCTGGACAAACAAAAGAGCATCACATCATTGACAATTATATCTATTAACCTTTTAGGGTTCAAATTAGACAGTCAGCTTCCGCACCAGTGTATCTACTGGATTTGGAAGTTATCTTAATCTAGATTGAATGTGAATAAACGTAATCTGGATTAGACTACAAATCAGAGTTTGTAGTAAATGAAATGTTTTTCAAAAGACAGTAAAAACCTAGTTTGTTTGTATGCATGAACCATGATGGGCTCAAAATAGATAAAGAGTTCACCTTTGAACCAGTGTATTTACTGGATTTTCAAGTAATCTGAATTTAGAGTGAATGTGAATTAGAGTAATCTGAATTAGACTACAAATCAGAGTGGTAAATTAAAAATAATTAAAATCACACTAAAATCCTATAGTTTTTGTATAAATACTTAAGGATTCAATCTAGACAAAGAGTCAATCTTTTACCCAGTGTATCTACTGGATTTGAAAGTTATCTTAATCCTGAGTGAATGTGAATAAAAGTAATCTGGATTAGACTACAAATCAGAGTTTTTAGTAAATTAAATGATTTTAAAATTACACAAAAATGCTAGTTCGTATGTATGAACCCAATAGGGCTCGAACTAGACAAAGAGTGAACCATTGTATTTACTGGATTTGAATATGAATAGGAGTAATCTGGATTAGCCTGCATATCAGAGTAATAAATAAATAAAAAACAAATACACTAAAATCCTATAGTTTGTGTATGAATACTTAAGGGTTCAAACTAGACAAAGAGTCAACCTTTTAACCAGTGTATCTACTGGATTTGAAAGCAAGGGTGTAGATTTGGTTTCGAACATTGGGGGAATTGTATTGTGAATTGGGGGTGGGCTGAGGGGGTGTACTTGCTTTGATCATTGTGGGGGTTACCAACCCCCATCCCCCCAGAATCTATGCCCCTGTTTGAAAGTGAATCCACAGAGGGAATCCAGTGAAAATATACATGAGAGTAATCTGAAGATTACAAATCAGTTGTAGTAAATAAAAGGCTTATTGCTCCTTGAAGTGTCCATACATATATGAGTGGAGGTTGTGTCTGATGTAGAGCAGCAAGCTTTGTTAACTGTGTTAACAACAGATTGTATAATTAAGTTTTCATTCAGGCAAGTGGTTAGCCACAAGAGGGGGACTTTTTCAGTTCAGGGGAAGTGTTTGTGTTAGTCCTTGAGGAAAATATTACACACTTGATCACAAATGAGATCAATCACAATAAGAAAATAGTCTCACATCCTCACCCATGTGCACATGCTCAAATTCCCCTTTCAGTCTGAACGTTACAAGCCTTGCATGCAAATGCACATATACTGTACACCCAAAATCAGACACACACACACATGCTGTGTGTAAGAAGTGTGTGCCCTGAGGCTGTGTCAGATCAATACATCATTAGGTAGGTCCTCTCTTTGCAGTCTGCTGCCTTCCCTGCTTACATCAGCACATTTATACCATCTATAACCTGCGCCCAATAGCTCACATTTTTCATCAAAGCTGTAATTTCATTTTAATCTCTTTTAATTGATTTATAGCAAGCAACGTTATTAAAACAACACATGGATGACTGAAAACTGAAATAAGATGAGTGAGGATGAAAAGATGAAAGGGAGAGTAAGTGAAAGAGGGATAAATGGAATATTATGGAGATTAGGGGAATTTAACGGTGGTCAGCGAGAGATCAGGAAAGGATGGAAGGACTTCTGTGTTGGTGTGACAAGTGATAGCGAGGAAGAAAGTGAGAAATTGAGGGAGAGGGAAGACCAGAGACCGGGGGAGGGGTAGAATGAGTGAAATTAATGTGTAATTGTGTTGTAGATGCTCAAAGCTTTCACTGGCATGCTGACTGATAATCTATTTTATATAAACTGCCCCTAAATGGCACAAACAACAAAACACACTGCGGTTGGTCATTTTAAATGTTGGTCAAATGGCTTTTTCTGTCTAAAGGTGCAGTCACATTTACCTCTGCATGGCAAAATTCTGCATTCAAAGAAGGCGTGGACGGATGTTGAGTGCATGTAAAACCAGAAAACAACAAATTGCTCAGCAACCTCTTTTTAATTCTGCACTTTATGCTCTGGGAGGGTGCAGTTATAAAGAACATTGCCGCTACAGTGATATCTTTGTCCATTGTGAATATTTAGTGTAGCTATGTACGAAGCACCGCCCACACAGAGGTCACTGCCAAACCAAGCAACTTCCCATTGGTCAACGTGGTGAATTCGCCTGTCAAAGTACACCAAACTTAAACTCCACATGATATCCGCACAGGGAAATTCTTCACCATCAGAAGTCTCTTGTGCAAAATTCACAATTGTGCAGATTCCCATTAAAATTAATGTATTTTGCCTGTGGAATTTCACTGTGCAAAGGTAAATGTGACCGCACTTTACGCGGGTGGTTCTGGGACAGAATAAACTACAATGTGAACCAGATTAAAAAAGCATAAAAGTCCAAATCTGCCTACATGACACTAGCAGCATTTTCTGCATACCTTTCCATAAAAATGTTTAAAAAACAAATCGCTCACAGAACCTTTAACGGTCACTCAGGGTGCTTTCACACTTGGTTCGATTGCTTGGATCGAACCAGAGTTCGTTTCGTCCACCTCCCGCTACCCGCGCTGGTCTGCGTTCACATCATATTATTTGGGTCCGAACCGCGGTCTGATTAAGTCATCAACCTGAGTACAAACCACAGCTGTTTACCACTGTAACTAAGTAACAACTCGAGAAGACATCACTGTGTTAAGTGAAGTATTAAAGTTTGTCTCTTTGGATTTACCACGAAAATTGCCATGCACAGAATAACACTTGTATTTGTCTCCTGCGGATGCACTTAATGTGCAATGATGTGATGAATATTAACATTTGTCTGCCGCGAGTCCGCAGATGCATTGCAAGAGGTGTGAAGAATGTGAGCTGCTCTCTGAAGGCGGTGTATTTGGACACAAGCAGGTAGGAGAAATGCATTATACCATAATAATTGTGATTGCGAGCCTGCAAAGATGCAAATTATACATCATCATAAGCGGTTCACTTCCGTGATTTGGTACGATTGCGTTCATATCAGCAGCGAACCGTACCAGAGTTCACATGAACCATACCCCAGACCACCTTTTCAAGCTGACCCGGGTGCGGTTCGTGTTCACATTATCCAAATGAACCAAATTTTGATGTCATTTGACCCTGGGTGCGCACCAAAAGTGCAAGTGTGAAAGCACCCTCAAGCACATCACAAAAATAGTGCTACAGACTCGAAGAATAAGATGTGACCAACAGTTATGCTTTCAGTTGATTCCTACAGAGTATGCGGTTAGAATGTTGCAAACTTCACAATGTGACACACTAATAAACAAATCTCATAGCTTGTTTTAACAAGACTGCATAATTGTTTTCTTGTAGTATTGAATAAATGCTAAAAGTTCATTCAAAATCAACAGTGCTCACAATATCATACGCCATCTTGGATTTTTTCACTAAGTTTGTCGCAGTGCATTCTGGGATTACTTTTTCTGGGAAGCTGCCTTAAAATTATAATTATGCTGCCTATTGTTTGGAAAAGCATTCATGATGGGAGCACACCTGTGATGCATTTGGCAGCTCACTAGGTTTTGGTGCTTAGTCTCCACTTCTTTCTATTGAATGTAGTGAGCCTGTTATAAGCCACACCCGACCCAGACACACAATGCTGCAAATATCAGGCCTGCATGCAGCAAAACACACAGGGGCACTGTGCATACTGCTCAAAGAAAACCTGTTTGTAGTCTTGAGTACACACACACACACACACACTTTGAATTAGAAACACTGGTTCTTACATGCTTTATCTCTCTTTCTCTTTTTTACATTGATTTTCCTAAACTAACAGACATTTTAATGGCCTGATTACCTCTCTCGCTCTCTCTCTTTTAAAAACTTTTTTTTTTGTGGTCTGAAGGGTAAAAGTAATGTTTTTTTGTGGTGCTTGTTAAGCCATGCATCACTAACACTAGTACTCATACTTAAGTTTAGGAATTTAAACAAACCCTAAACATATCTGTGCAAAAGTAACAGACTTTTGATTTTTGCCTGGTGGTTCATGGATACAAAAAAAAAAAAAAAAACAAAGAAAAGAAAAGAAAAGAAAAGAAAAAAAGTCCTATATCTAGAGTGTCCCAAACCGCACACCTCTGCACCATTCTGCACTGTTTTGCAGTACAAATAGTGCGAATAGTATGTTTACACTGAAAATGCAGCAGAAAGAAGTGTACTTTAAGTACCTGGATGATGCACTTTTTCAACCGTCAAAACAGTGTGGAATGTTTGACACTTCATGCACTCAGCGCATGCAGATTCCCATACATAGCAGAAGGGGCGGAGTTACCCGGCTGCACTGCTGGTCTGAAAAAACAGTTATAAATAATGAAGAATGTAGAAGCTAGTGAAAGTTCAGTGGATACAGCACCTTACAAATGTGAGTTGAATGCTTTACCATCACCCCACGTGGTGCGAATATGTTAATTATTTTTTATATAAGTGTTGAACTGAGTGGGATCATGTTACATGTGTTTGAAACGTCACTTCCATCAGCTGTTAAACGACAAATGCCTCCATGTAGGAAAATAGTTGTGTTCCATTTGGGGTGATACTACAGTTTTAAAAATTCACACACAACATGGCTGAGTGCATAGTGTATTCTGTAAGTACATAGTATATAGTTCTTCATTTGGGACACAGCCATTGTTGCGGTTTGGAATGAACCGCCACATCCTCACACGGTTCTACACCTGCACTCTAGAGAGCATCCTGACTGGCTGCATCTCCGCCTTGTGGTGGTGCGAACTGCCAGACACATCATCGGAGGTGAGCTTCCCTCCCTCCAGGACATATATACCAGGCTGTGTGTGAAAAAAGCTCGGAGGATCATCAGAGACTCCAGCCACCCGAGCCATGGGCTGTTCTCACTGCTACCATCAGGTAGGCGGTATCGCAGCATCAGGACCCGCACCAGCCGACTTCATGATAGCTTCTTCCCCCAAGCAATCAGACTTCTGAACTCTTGATCTCCCACGATCAAAATACATCAGCACTGCACTTTATTATTATTACTACTCTTACTCTTATATCTCACATCGGACTGTCATAAATTATATTATTATTATATTATATTCTCTCTTAACAACTGTATATACTACTATATATACTTTTTTATATATTTTTTATTTTTATTGAATAATGTGTATCTATATTGTGCGTATTGTATACTGTACAGTGTATGTTATTATTTGTATATTGTTGTGTGTAATTATGTGTATATCTGACGTTTAAATTGTGCTGTGTTAATTTGATGTTATTGTAAATTGGTATATGTCTCACCTATGTCTCATCACTGTCACAACTTCTATGTTGATCGGAACTGCACCCAAGAATTTCACACATCATTGCACTTGTGTATATGGCTGTGTGACAATAAAGTGATTTGATTTGATTTGATTTGATTGTGGTGGTGAGTTTTGCACGGGCAAGTAGAACATTTGAAATCTAGTGATTTAAATGATCAAAGGAAATACAGTTCTTTAATACACTTCAAAAGGCTGTGCTGAGGTGGTCATGCAAATTCTCTCTCTCTCTCTCTCTCTCTCTCTCTCTCTCTCTCCCTCTCCCTTGTTCTCAGCTGCAATGAAATATCATGATGTCTGTAATGGACACTGACTCTAAAGAGAATGGAAATGCAAGCATGAGTGGAATACAGATCATAATGTAAAGCATATCCTTCAGCAGCCCATGAAAAAGCTGTGACATCGAGTCTAGAGGGGCATTTAAAGGAAAGATTGGAAAGCAAGGGACAGGGCAGATGGAAGTGTCACCTTGAGGAGAAATGAAGGGAGGGAGGGGGAGTGAATAAGCGCCAACACTTTTCTCTCACGACAACAAACTATAAGTGAGCATTTCTTACTTGTAAACACACTGAATTAAGTCCTTGAATGTCCTTTAAGGAATGTTTGCAGTTAAGCATTGATAACGTATCTTATTGGCCAATACCTCAAGATCTTTACTCTTGCTTTTTAACCCATTCACAACACTTTCACACATTCATTACATTCATCTGACCATGTTTACATGCGCTTAAGAAAACTCTTTATTCCAGGGTGTGGTGATGTTGCCGTGGCTGAGCGACATCCATGGAGAGCGAGGCCGGGAGAGGAAGAGTGGTAAGGATTGACACCAGGGGGGAATTATCTCTAACAGCTGTTTTGTGTTACAGTGAGAGTTGGAGAGAGATAAAGAGCAGCCAGAGCCACAGTTAGGGGAGAGAGGGATCTGAGTCCTACAACGGCATGGACTGCAGTGACAGCTTTTCATTTGTGTTTGAGTTGCTGAGTTTTGTTGTGTGCGCGCACAAAATAAATAGCCTGAAAATGTGTAAGCTGGTTTCCGCTTCCTCATTTTTCCTGAACTGACCTGAGCGTGTCACAGTGGTGCCGAAACCTGGGAAGAGGAAGGAATCGCCGTTATGGAGTCCCCGCCGCTGCTTGAGGTGATCAAGACCCTCGCTGGCATCCACCAAACCCAGTACCAGGCCCTCCTGGACCTGCGCACGGTGCAAGAACAGCGGTTCCAAGTGCTCCTTCAGGCCCAGGCTGAGGACCGGCAGGTGTTACGGAGCTTAGTATAGGGAAACTTCAGCCATGACCCCGGCCAGAGCTTTGACCATCCACCACATCACACTCTTTAAGATGGGCCCGCAGGACAACCAGGAGGCCTTTATCGAGTTGTTTGTGTGTATGGCCGAATCCTGGGGATGGCCCAACAACCAGTGGGCAATCCGCCTCTTGCCAGTGTTGACTGGGGAGGCCCAACTCGCGGCCCAATAGCTTTCAATGACAGACATCCTGGAGTACGAGAACTTGCGACGAGCCATCTTGTAGCAGGTCGGCCACAGCCAAGAACAGCATCGCCAGCGCTTCCGTTCGCTGACGCTTGGTGAGCTTGGTCACCTGTTTGCATTTGTGCAACAGATCCTTGACTCCTGCCGGCGGTGGCTGCTGGCAGCAGGACGTGACACCTTGGCAGTGATCAATCTGGTTGTACTGGAGCAGATCAATACTCAACTACCAAAAGGGACAGTGGAACATGTCCAGTCCACTGCCCGGCGTCTCTGGATGAGGCCTTCCAGCTGGCTATGGACCTCTTGGAGGTGTATCAGGGGGCCCTCTTCTCTCTCTCTCTCTCTTTCTCTCTCTCTCCTTCTCCTTCCTACCCTTCCTGTTTTCCCTGTCCTGTTCTTACACCCCGGAAACAGGAAGTTGTTTTCCCAAAACTGGCTCCCCGGTCCCGGGGACCTTTTAACCTGCTGGTTCCCACTATCTCTCTCCGCTCTCCTCCCCAGGTTGGGGAATCAGCTGCCGTGGGTGTGGGCGAGAAGTCTGGGCCGGTCTGCTGGAGCTGCGGGGAACCTGGGCACTTCCAGGACCAATGCCCTGCGATGGAGTTGGGGCATTGGTCCGGATCCCCGATGTGCCATAGGCCACCCCCGATCGAGCTGGAGCGTACCAACGGCACAGACTGCAATGACAGAGAGTGCTTCATTTCGTTTGTGTTTGAGCTGTTGAGTTTTGTTGTGTGTGTGCTGAAAAGCGGCACAAAATAAATAACCTGAAAGTGTGTAAGCTGGTTCCTGCTTCCTCATTTCCCCTGAACTGACTTGAGAGTGTCACACAGGGTTTTTGCAGAAAGAGGCATTCTGAAACATCATGTAAATGAGAACTCCGTAACTCCAATTATCGCTCTTTGACTTTGTTTTGGAATGCTCAAATTAGACAAACGAATTAGATAGATAGATTGCAATCTACTTCATTTAGCTAGCTAGCAGCCTGTAGCATAAATAGGCTACTCGGCTATCCAATGAATAGGCTACCAAACTGCTCCATATAACAAAGCACTGTAAACAAGCAAAGACTAGATAACTTGCCGGCAATGAGTAATCATAAATATTCTCATAGTTTTTTTTTCTCCATAATGCAGATTATTCAGTGAGTGCCAGCCTGTCAGAGACAGCTGTCAACATCAGTGTCAGTGACAGTCTGGGGCTGCCCACTAGTTGCACGAGTGTGGACTCGAATGCCATGAAAGCGTAGCATGTAGCATGATTAAACATAAAATCAGTAGTAACAGTTCGCAATTAAATCTGTCCTACCTTTTCTAGTAATCCGATAAAATCCATGGCAATGAACGTCATCGCAGATGTTCAATCCACAACAATCCACAAGCATTCTGATTTCTGAGCATTATTCCTACTTGCTGGCATTCACATCAATCCAAAGTCGATCTTTTAGGCTAGGCTACTTTCATTCATTTTGATGTAAAAGCACTTAGGCAAACTTATGTCATGTATCCTTTTACGTTAGTGAATACTGCAATAAATAAATTGGTTTCAAAACGGTATCCAACCACATGTATAACTTTTTGTCTGGATGTCAGTTACGGTCAGATTCAGAAAAACAATTCATATAGTCAAATTACTCTATATTATGGCCTTTGAGATTGGCCAATCCAGTCCACCAGTCAGAGAGCTGTGCATTGGAGCATGGTAGCCAAACTTAACCCTTGATTAACCAGCTGTGGCACTACCTTGTAGGCCTGTTGCTCTATTTATTATCTCTTATTCAAATCCCATGCATTTTAAATTTGTACATGATTTGTTATATCTTTGCATTCCATTATTAATTAAATTATTATGTTTACTCATTAGAAATATGCTTATCTTGTATTTATTCATATAATTGTCACCTACCTGCAGTCAACCTGTTAGTTTTGCTGCACACCAATTGAAGATATTCTTTACCGCTATGGAGGTATGTGCCATGTCTAATGTATTAAAAATGCCATCAGAATACAACCAAAGCACAGGATAGCAATAAGTACATGGCTATAAGTAATTGTAAATCATCCAAAATAAATGCCATGATCACTAGATTTTATACAGGTGTTACTATAATGATTTTGTAAACGGTGATCAGCAACAAAATATTGATAATGTGGAAGTTACTGCCTTTTGCCTTGGTGTGAATTCTCACTTTTTGCAGACAATACAAAGGCAGAGTACAGTAACTTCAAAATAGGGGTCAAAAGTAAAGTTTGAGCTCAATATTTTTTTATGTAGATAAATTTCATTACTAAAACATCTAACTGCCAGATTTCCAGTGTCCTACCCATAATACATTTGCTGCTCCAATGATCCCGACTTTCTACACTTCACCGATTAGATGACAGCATGTGGAATTTCCTACTGTGTGTCAGTGGATGGACGAGCATCTTCACCGTTATTATTCTATGACCTGTTGTGCCTCATCTGTATTGTACCCTTTTGGATGTACATGTACATAAACGCTACTGCTTTTGTGTTTGCGTGTATTTGTATACTGTTCACAAGCATAAAAGTATTTTTCAAGATGGTGTTTCGTAAATGTTTTCCTCTGTTTGAGTGGTTTATCCCCATATCCGATGGGCATTAGTGATGTGTTCTCTGTCTGGATCAATCCCACGCAGAGGCAGCGTTCAGTGGGTCATACTGCGTTCACTGTGCACATATGAGACTCAAAACGCTTTGCTCTTGGCACTCCCTCTTTCTGAGGTGTGAGGCCAGACTCCTCCGCTCCCACCAGGCTCCTTCTGTGGCTCCCAAGGGACCAAACTAGGAAGATGTACGAGGGCAGGATGATTAGCTGGATGAGTTTAAGGAGGAGATTTTGTCGGCGCAAACCTTGCGTACCTCCCCACCTCGTCACCTCCCCCTCAAGTTTTTCCGCCTGTGGAGTATGGCCATAGTGATCTGTGTCCTGGTTTTGGGGTACAGGGTTCCCTTACATTTGGAAGTTACTCAGAGAATAGGCCTGGACACAGTTAGTAAATGAGCTCACCGGTGTTTCTCTCCAAAGAGAGGAAGACTGTGCTGCAGTCTCTAAAACCAAACTGTTTCAGGTGCTCTCTCGGGTGGTCGAGGACCTCAAGCTGGAATGGCCTCCTCCAAGTGCACCTGAGCATTCTCGGCTAGATGATCGGCTCTACCCGAGCCGGTGCGACTGCGTGTCCCACTGGTGCCATTCTTCCCCGAGCTGTACGAAGAGCTTAACAAGATATAGTGTTCACCATACTCAGCACGAACGCTTGTCTCAGGAGCCGCAGCCTTCATGATGCTGGAGAAGACTCACTCGCTGAGGAGCGTGGATATTCATTCACTCCCCTGGTTGAAGAGGAGGTAGTAGCACACTTGTGCCCCTCCTTGACCCCCGTGTGGAAATCCAGGCCCGCTCACCCATCCAAACTCTTTATAGGAAAGGCCTATAGAGTAGTGGGTCAGGTTGGCTCTGCTCTGCACACCATGGCGGTGCTGCAAGCCTACATGGCTGACCTACTCAGGGAAATGGACACGAGCGGGCCAGATCCTGAGTCCTTCACTGAGCTGCGCCGTGTCACTGACATGTTCTCCAGGCTACAAAAATTACATCCCCAGCCATCGGCAGATCAATGGGTAGCTTGATGTCCGCCAAGCGCCATCTCTGGCTTAATTTGTAAGAGATGCATGAGAGGGACAAAACTGTGCTGTCTCAAAAGGACCTGTTCGTTGATGCCATAAGTGCCTTTACCAAAAGTTTTCAGGTGCCGCAAAAGCAGTCGCAGGACTACAAGCACCTCTTGCTGATGCAAGGGGGCTCTGCAGTGTCTATGACTCGCTCATGCTCTTTCTTGGGATAATGCCCACCCAAACTCAGCATGCCCGCTGCCCTGCCACAGAGGCAAATAAAGACTGAGCCTTTGGTGAAAACCAAATGCCCTTTTCCCAAGTGCAAAATCACAGCCCCCTACGAGGTGCCCTCGTACTGGAGGGAGGCCGCCCGGCAACCTGGAGCAGTGTTCCTGACACCGCCGGCTTGAAGCGGGGACCAGAGCCCACGGATGTGTCCACTCCAGCCACCAAAAGGACCCAGGTAATTTCCTCCGAGTCCCAGCAGAGCTTCAATTGCCTTCCCAGAGGATCACCGTTGTGTTTATGTTTCAGATGTTGTTGGCTTCTTGCAAAGTGTGTTTCATGAACCAATAAAAGTTGCAGGCCCCGACATAATTGCTCGTGGCGCAAACATATTCATAATAAAGTGTGTGTGTGTATATATATATATATAACACACACACACACACACACACACACACACACACACACACACACACACAAAAGGCATTATTTCCTCCACCGAAATGGATGCACTGGTTCTCCGCTCAGAGAAATTAAGTATCCTTGTGAATTATGCGATAGAGAAGATATTGATGGATGATGCTCAAAATGGACTTTACAACCGCTACTTCCTAGTTGCCAAAAAGGACAGCAGATATGACCGGACACTTGCAAAGTTTCCGTTCAAAATGATTACTCAGAAGCAAATTCCGTCTCATGTTCACCCTATGGACCGGTTTGTCAATCGACCTGAAAGTCGCTTACTTTCATGTGCACATTACAGGGCCATTGTTTTTTGTTATTAACATTTTTATTGATTCCATCTACAAAAACCAATAAACACAACATAAAATAAGGAAACAATTATATAAATTAAACCCCTCCCCCTGAACACCCCCCACCTCACCCAACACAAACACGCATTACAGTGGTCTCTTACAATTATAACAAAAAATTAGAAACAAGCTAAAAATATATACTTTCAAAAAACAAGAGTGCACATACACATCAAGCTAAAAATTAAAAAACAAAAATCAAAAATCCCTCTCCACTGCCCCTCCCCGACAAACCTCCAAAAAATCCAAATATCCACCCCACTTCCTATTAAACAAATCCTACTTTCCCAACCTTCTATTTATCACCTCCTCAAATGCCACAACCTCACTCATCTCCCTGCACCACTCCCGAAACGAGGGTGCTCCAGCCGACTTCCACACCCTGAGCATTATTCGCCTGGCCACCATAACTCCGGCCAGGACCCAACCTCTCAAATGGCTATCCCCAAAATTAATGACCTCCCCATCACCCAAAATGCAGAGTCTGGGGCAAAATGAAAACCGTGTGTCCAACAAATCACACAAATCCCTGAATCTTCAACCACAATTCCTGTATTTTAACACATCTCCAAAAAACATGGGTTGTGTCCCCATCTTCTGATTGGCATCGCCAGCAGGTGGGTGTGTCTTTAAGACCAAGTCTATACAATCTAGAGGGTGTCCAATATAATCAATTCAAAACCTTAAATTGCATCAGACAGACTCTTGAAACTCTAGATGTAGACTTGACGTTTTTTAGAATCTTAGCCCACACTCCCTCCTCCAATACCAAATTTAAATCTCTCTCCCATAATCTCTTGAGAGAATTTGAAGCTCCATCCTGTAGACTCTGAATTAACAGGGAGTAATACACTGATGCCTCATGACCTTTTCCAAAAGCAGTACTCACCACTTCTAGAATATCTGCCCTTTTAGGGGGGTGCATGCTACTCCCAAAAATAGTACAGAGCAGGTGGCACAGCTGTAAGTACCTGAAGAACTGAGATCTAGGAATCCTGAAATGTTGGACCAAATTTTCAAATTATCTCAACCCACCACTCTCATAGAGGTCACCGAGTGTATTAACACCCCTCACAATCCACTCCAACCAGCAGAAAGGGGAATTACCAATGCACAACTTTGGGTTTAGCCATATGCTTGAGACACATTTAAATAAATGTCTGAATTAAACACTCTGGACACTTTTGTCCATAGCGCGTGCAGATGCGAGATGATGAGGTATGACTTAACTTCTCCAATTAGTTTAATAGAAAGGCTTTGTAATAATAAAATAGGGGCAATAACTTCCTGTTCAATTCCAAACCAGGGAGGGGCTCTCTCAGGTGGAAGTGACCAATGAGCTAAATGTCTGAGACCAAATGCATAATAATAAAACAAAATCTTGGGTAGGCCTAGCCCACCTTTGTCAACTGACCTATGTAACTTGTTGAAATGTAACCTGGGACGCTTTCCATTCCAAATGAAGGACTTCGCTATACTATCAAATTGCTTAAAATAAGAGAGGGGGACATCTACAGGGAGAGACTGTAGTAAGTAGTTGAATTTTGGAATACTATTCATTTTAATAACATTAACCTTCCCAATCATCGATAAATGTAATGAAGTCCACCTACTCACATCACTCAAAAACCTTTTTATTAAAGGGTCAAAATTAACTCTGACTAAATCACATAATTTTGCTGGGAATAAAATGCCCAAATACTTAATGCCCTGTTTGGGCCATTGAAAGGCACCCGGCTGAAAGGCCGTTACTGGGCAGTACGCAGTCAGAGCTTCGGATTTAGAAAAGGAATTAATAATTCTGTGGAGGCCAGACATAAATCTAGTGGGGTCGGAGACGAATAATAAAATATCATCTGCGTAAAGTAAAAGCTTATGCGCCACACCTCCCGCCATCACCCCTGGACAATCCTCCTCCTTTCATATCGTGGCTGCTAATGGTTCCAGGGCAAGACAGAACAATAATGGGGAAAGAGAGCAACCCTGCCGAGTGCCCCTATCCAGAGTAAAATAATCTAAAATTAATCCATTTCTTTGTACCGCTGCTACAGCATGTCTATAAAGTAACTTAAACCATCCAATAAAAGTATTTCCGAACCCATATATTTCCAAAATCTTAAAAAGATAATCCCATTCTACCATATCAAACGCTTTTTCTGCGTCAAGTGAGATGGCAGTGACCGGAGTGTGATCATTCGCCACTGACCACATGATATTAATGAGACACCTAATGTTGTCAGAAGAGCTGCGGCCCTGAATAAACCCCACCTGATCTATATGTATAAGAGATGTCATAACTTAATTGGTTAGCCAGAATTTTTGCCAACATTTTTACATCTAGCTGGATCAGGGAAATTTGGATGGTAACTTTTACACTCGCTTGGATCTTTGTCCTTTTTAAGAATCAGACTGATTCGGGCTTGTGTCATGGTTGGCAGAAGCTTTCCATTCTTTAATGATTCCGTATAAACTTCTAACAAAAGTGGAGCCGATTCTGTAGCATAAGATCTAAAAAATTCAGCAGCAAAGCCATCTGGCCCCGGAGCCTTGCCTGTAGGCAGGGCCTTAATTACCTCTTCAAGCTCCTCCAAGGTTATCTCAGAATCAAGAGAATTTTTTTGTTCAGTCGTCAGTTTAGGGAGTTCTAATGGTTCCACAAAACTTCTAATCTCTTCATCAGTAGACAAAGACGTGGAACTATAAAGATCAAGATAGAATTCTTTAAAAGCATTATTAATATCAGTGGGCGAGGTAAACATTTAACCACCAGCAGATTTCACTGAGGGAATGGTAGAAAAAGACTGCTTTATATATCTAGCCAAAATTTTCCCTGCTTTGTCCCCTGACTCAAAGTATGACTGTCTTGCCCTGAACAACTAAAACTCCACCTTCCGCGACCAAATAGTATTATATCTGTATTTCAAATTAGTCAATTCTCTGAGACCATCAGACGACATTCAGTGCTTCAGCTCTGCCTCTGCACTTTTAATATTCTCTTCCAACTCCACGAGTTCTCGTGCTTTGGATTTTTTGTGAATGAGGCATACTGTATGATCCAGCCCCTAAGAACTGCCTTAAGTGCCTCCCATGCCACGCCCACAGAGGATATGAGGACCAGTTGGTCTCCATATAAACATTGATTTCAGTCTTTAACATTTGTTGGAAATCAGGATTTTGCAAAAGGGATACATTAAAGTGCCAACTATATGATTTCTTTTTCTCTATATGTGGCAACACCTCTTCACTCACCAGGGCGTGATCTGAGACTAAGATATTTCCAATTGAGCAATTAACAACAGATGAAATGAGGGACTTAGATATATATATATATATATATATATATATATATATATATATATATATATATATATATATACATATATATACATAAAAAAATTTATTCTAGAATAAATCTTATGGACTGATGAAAAAATGTATATTCCCTACCAGATGGGTTAAAAAGTTTCCAAATATCTGCAAGACCAAGATTTTTACACATCTTGTGAAGCGTCACTGTTGCTCTAGGGGGCTTACACACTTTTGCTTCACTATGATCAAGGACTGAATCCATCAAAAGATTAAAGTCTCCTCCCAATATTATATCATGAGGGGTGCCAGCAGCCTGCAACATCCCTTCAAGATCTATAAAAAAGCCCTGTTCATCAGCGTTAGGTGTGTAAATATTAGCCAAAATCAACCTTTGCCCCTGAATTTCTCCTAAATCAATAATGACTCTTCCTAATTTATCTTTACTCTGTTTGAGACATTTGAATTGTAGATGTTTATTTATCAGTATGATGACTCCCCTGCTCTTACTTAAGCCAGCACTAAAGAAAACATGCCCACCCCGTATCTTCCCAAATTTTTCAGCTTCTTGCGGGGAAAGATGCGTTTCTTGAAGAAAGACTATATCATATTTCTTACGCATAAGAAAAGAAATAACCTTCCATCATTTTATGGGGTGCCCCAACCCATTCACATTCCATGTTGAGAGAGATAATCCACTCATATTAACATTTGACATTGATATAATAATAAAATAAAAAAAATTGTGTGTCAAACAAGATTATACAGACCACATTCCCCATTACTGCAACAATCAAACCCCGAACTTCCCCCCGAACAAAACAAACAGAAAAAAGAAAAACGTGCACATTAACACCGCATATGACAGCGCCAACTGGCGTACATCCCTCTAAACTCAAAAGGTCCGTGTACGCATGCGAGAGCCCCCGCGACAACTTTTCCATTGGATTTCTCAAGTCCGGTGCTTCTGCACAAATTTTGTGAGGCACAATTACATAGCAGAAAATACTTTGTAAAACAAACCCCAGCCAACAGGCAGAGTAAACACAAAGAACATGTAGATTCATTCACAGAACTGTCTCGAAGGTGTGTTCCTCCACAAAACAAATTCCAGCTGATACAAAGCCGTTCAGTTTCCTTGTACAGACAAACAATTGTTCAGTGAGCCGGCTGTTATGAGTGCAGCAGATGACATAATCTTTCCAATGCTCCTTAAAAATACTCCACAAAATAAACTCCAACCAACAGGAGGCATTAGCACAAAGAACAAACAGATTCATCCACAACTGTCCCAAAGCAGTGTTATTCCACAAAACAAGCTCCAGCCGCTAGGCGGAACCAGCACAAAAAGAAACAAAACCTCTTTTTGGTTCCTCGGATGATCAAGAGCCAAACTCAAAAAAACAAAACAAAAAAATTACACCATGACTTACTCAGCCTGTCAACTTTATAAAAGACATCCTTTATGTGAGCATGTAGATATTTTGCAGTCATCCATAATGTCCATTCTCAATCTGGCTGGGAACTTAAGTGCAAAAAACAACCTTATGTCAATGCAAAAGTTTCCTGAAGGAAGTGTCACAAAAATGGCACCCAGCTTCCTCAGACAATCAAGTTACTGAACAGCGAGTCAGTCCACTAATATAAGAAACATCAAATGGCTTACTCACTCCAATGTATTCATGAAGGAGAGTGCCTGTTTTGGACATGTAAATACTTTGCTGCTGTCCTCTGTGTCTATTCTTAGTTTGGCCGGAAACATCAGTGCAAAAGCATTCTACCGTTGATGTAAGAGTTTCTTACTTTCCATGAACCGATTGCGTTTCTTTCGTCAAATTCACAAAGTCCGGGAACAAGAAAATATTGTGATTCTTCCAAGAAAGCTTTCCTTTGCTCCTTGCCTGGCGCAACATGAGATCTTTTTCGGATGATCTCAGAAATTTGGCCAGAATTGATCGGGGATTTTCTCCCTCAGCCGATCTCCAAGCCGGGACTCTGTGAGCTCGCTCGATTACCAGTTTATGGCCTGTTATGTCGATCAGACTCAGGAAGAGCTCATCTAGGAATTTCACCATATCTCTGCCTTCTTCATGCTCAGGAATTCCAACAATCTGTATACTGTTCCTTCGGCTCATATTTTCGAAAAATTCCAGTTTTTCCAAAATGTGTTCCAAGTCTGTTTTGGACGCGGGTGGATTAGCAGATAATTCCCTTTCCGACAACTCCAGATAATCGATTTGTTTCTCAACATCTGCGACTCTTGTGACCAACTCAGAGAATTTTGTTTCAATCACCGTAATCGATTGACGTATTACAGCGAGATCCTCCAAGTCAGCAACAACCTTCGTCAGTATCACCGAGATGTTGGACAGCTGACACTGGATTTCATCTCCCGACGTGCCGTCCAAATCGAGTCCCCGGCTCGCAGTCCTGTCAGAGGCCTCAGCTTGAACACGTTAGTGTCTTTTAATGTCTCCAGAGTGTGAGGATTTTGACTTCTTTGCCATGTTTACCTCAAAGAGCAAGTATGTAACTGGGTGTATTGAATCTCACCGGATTATAACATGAAAATAATATAAAAACTAGCAAAGTGCACAGAGCTCGCATCATACGTCTGCTTCTCGCATGGAGTCACGTGTCCATTACAGGCCATTGTTGAGATTTGCCTTTGAGGGGACTGCTTACTATTTCAAAGTTCTTTTCGGCTTGTCCCTGGCTCTTCACTTGTTCACGAAATGTGTTGATGAGACTGAGCAGCATTTGCGTTATGAATTACCTTGACAACTGGTTTTAAGCACAGTCAGAGGTACAAGCTTGCAAACACAGGGATCTGTTGCTTGCACATTTGAAGCATTTGGGACTCAAAGCCAACTGGTTGAAGAACGTGTTGACGCCAAGTCACCAGATCTCATTCCTGGGAGTGAATCTCGACTATGTCTTTATGCTGGCACACCTGACAGAAGAACGCATTCATTCCATTCTCCAGATGCATTAATGACTTGAAACTTAAATTGTCTGGAACTACTTGCTGTATTTCTAGCATTGATGGCTTTCTGGCCAGCCATCTAGGGTTTTCATGTCCTGATTCAAACCGACAACACTGTAGTTGTGGCATACATACATCACCAAGGGGGAGTTGCCTGATGCTCCAGCTCACAAATGGCCAGCAGGACACAAGTATGCATTCCATCACATCCACTTACTTCACCTGTCATGATCCTGCCATTTTGGTCTGGTTTTATTCGTTATGTGTCAGGATTGTTACAGTTTCTTCCACCTCTCTCTCAGAATGTCCATGTGCTTTTTGTTTTCCTCTTTTCTTTTTTTTTCTCATTTCTATAAAACACCTTTCATTGCCATCCTGCATCTTGTATCCTTCCTCAAATATATCGTGACATCACCAACTGTTGTGCAAAATTCACTACTTGTCTGGCTAGTGGCCTTATATCCATATTCACACACATTAGTGATTTAAAGCATCCTGCCATGTTGCGGTAGCCAAACCGGTTAGTGTCTTCACCATGTATATCCATCCTTTCATCATTTTGCTCCTCCCTTCTTATTATGATATGAAGAGGAGACTCTGTCGGTGTCTTTAACTACCCCATTGGCTAGTAGACATTGTTGTGTGTGTGTGAATAAGTATCATGGCATGATGGTATATTTTCCCCATAGCGTCAGCTATGATGTAGCATTAAAATGACTGAATTGAAAGGGAACGATAAGGTTATGACTGTAACCCTGATTCCCTGAAAGTTGGGAATGAGACGCTGTGTACTCTGGCCATTCTACTGAATATTTGCTACAAGGGCTGAGTATCGCTCTGTACCCTTCAGTCAAATATTCTGTCGAGATAGCACTGCTTGCTGCCATATATATGCCTTATGACGCCTGCGAGGGAGGCAGAGGAGGGAATGAGACACTGTGTACTCTGGCCATGCTACTGAATCTTTGCTACAAGGGCTGAGTATCGCTCTGTACCCTTCAGTCGAATATTCTGTATTTCTGCCGTAAATACACCTGATGATGCCCATGAGGGAGGCGGAGTACAAAGCGCTATCTGTCAATTACAACTGATGTGATTTTAAAGAGTTTCAGTGATAGGTTACACCTGTTGAGATAACCCCATAGTGACAGCTATGACACAGCATCTCATTCCCTCCTTTCAGGGAACCAGCGTTAGAGTTGTAACCTTATCATTTTATGTAAGAGGGAAACCCCACTTTTGCAGCACAATTCTGCTACAGGTCGTAATGCAAAGTAAAGAAACAAAAACAGCAAAATCTCTGGAAAATCTGGAAATAAAGTGAAGCAACGGAGAATAAAATAGCAAAGTCTTATTTTAACAAGTGTCACGGGGAAATTACATTGCTGTGTAGAAAGCTGCTTACTGACCGAGCCGCATGTATATGGGAGTAAAAAGTATGCCGCTTAGACAGTCTATGTACGTATACTGGAATGATGCTTTCTACCAATAACCCGCTTTCTCACAATAAGCCACTTTCTGGTGTCCATGTAAATGTAGTCCATCACAGTCTCCCTTATCTCTCTAAATTCATTAATTTATTCTCATCCCTCATTCCTACTCATTCAACTTGTTCCCTGCTGCTGTACCGCTTCCTCCCTCCATAGGCTCAAGTGCCAAAACTGAATGTTATTGTGTGAGCTTCAATTAGAAAATGACAGAGAGAGTGTGTGTATTGATTTGAGTAGTTGTGTCTGATCAGTCTGGGCTCTGGCAGGTGTCTCCTGAGTGCACTGTGACTGGAGCTGTTTACAAGAGGAATCAAAATCATCTCAGTGGGAGATGATAGGCTACTGCAGATATTGTCTTTCATTAACAAGCCTTTCATTAAACATAAATCCAGTGTTGGGCAAGCTACTCAAAAAATTTAGCAAGCTAAGCTACCAACTACTAAGCTACACACCAAAAGTAGCTTGCTACATTTAAGCTACTTTTTTTCAACCAGATGCATGGTGCAAACTGTCATAGACAAAGCAATCTAAAAGACTTATTCACATAATGTTTATCACAGCCATGGTACAGCATAGTACTGTATAGTGCAGTATATAGGTGTAGGGCTTTACTGGTTGAGGAACCGAGTCGGAGATAAAGGATGGATGAACACACATTCTACCTGTGTCCTCATGCAATTCAAGTTAGAGGTTTACGTCTGGGCAGAGATAGAATATTATAATGTGTTATTCTTGTGTATCAACGTTATTGCTTGTACAGTTTACGGACCGCCATGTCCACTCATTGCGATTAATACTCAAGGTATTAATTATCACAAATTAGATTTGCTGTGTTGTAGTCCAACCACATTGGACTGTTGTGCATTTCTGCCATCGCGGGTGAGACCGGCAAACTGAGTTTATCCAATAAAGAATCAAAGACCGTGGGACGGTTTACGAGCCGTCCACCGCGTCTCTGAGTGATAAACTAACAGCTGCTTTCTCTCCCACGATCGCGAAACCGGCTTTGGGGCCGTCACTTAATTCTCTCTCTCTCTCATACTAACCACACACACGCGACCCCTCACAAACATTCTCGCACACATTTTTGGCTAGTAGATAGCTTAGTGATAAAGCTCAGCTTTGTCCCTAAGCTATCGTACAAGCGGACACACGCAGTAACTGGTAGACACCATTGACTGGTTTCTCTCCGCCCACATTCGTGGCCATATTCTCTGGCCGGAAGTCTCGCATGACATACTCTCCACGAGAGTCACGTCCGCCATTTTGTGTGCATCCCTCCTTACACACACACACACACACACACACACACACTCACTCTCACACACACACCCTCATGTGTTATAGGATTATTTTGATTTCCATATCTAATCATATCACTGTTTAGTTTGTAGTTGTAAGTCGGAAGTTTATTGACTGCATTGTATTAATTATTAATTGATATTACTGCATAAATAAACTTTGTTATATTTCAAAGAGAAGTGTTTTGGTTTGTTTTGCATACACCTGTGTCACATGCTGACGGGATGTCAGTGCTCGGATTCAAGCCTTCATTTATTGTTTTTTTCCCTGAAAATCGATATTCTTCGGATTTTCCTAAGAAAACAATCTAATATTGAGACTGTTACACTATCTGGTTTTTAGTCCCTGATTCCAGGGTGGTGCCCCGTCAGTATTAATCATTATTAATATTCTACTGAGTTTTGGTAATTGATAATTATCTTTGATGATTGTTGAATTTGAAGGATCAATAAGCTAGTGTTAATTTTAATTAATGTTTCATCGATGTTAATGATTGGTGATTATCTTTAATAATTGTTTATTTAAAGGATTAAAAAAGCTAACATTGATTCTCATCAATGTTCTATTGATTTTAATAATTAATAATTATCTTTGATAATTATTAATTATTGCTAATAAACAAACCCGCTCCTAAACGTAGCGCACTACATTTACTGGAGCCCCATATGAGGTTTTAATGAGTTAGATTCAATTAATTAATTTAAATATTAATTAATAACTAAAGAAATAATTACCAATTATTTCTGATGGTAACACTGATCTAAACAACCAGTAAAGCCCTACACAGGTATGCAGTATGGTGTAATAAAACTTATTGTAAAAAAATATGTAAATTCATGTTTATGCATGCTACCTATACAAACCCATGTGTTCAAAATGAAAAATCACAGTTTTTACATTTAATTTTTCATATTTATACTATCTCTACAAATCCATGTGTTAAATATGAAAAATCTCTATTTTTACATTTGTATTTTTCATACTTATACTACTACTACTACCTCTACAAACCCATACCCATTTGAACATAATTTCCTTTGCAAATTCCTGTACTATTCATCTTATCCTGTAATTCTGTGTCTTGCTGTTGTATTTCTGTACTGGAAGCTTCTGATCAGATGGCAACTTTCTTGTGTGTGAGAGCACATCTGGGCAGCAACAATGTGATATCTGATGGTATCAGATGGTAATACAATGGTACTTTGAGATACAATTACTATATTTATGTACTATTCTGTATTTACAAGGTGCTTCAAAGTACTGCCATGCTAATTTGATATATGATAACAACATTCATATACAACTGAATGTATATGGTACTTCAAGGTAATTCAAAGAATACCATGGTATTACTATGGGTTCACTATGTGACTACCTTATTCGTATACCACTGTATTAACATGGTGCAAAAATGGTAATGGTAAATGTCCAAAAAAACATGGTGATGCCATGATACTTTTTTATGTGTTTTTGTGTAGGCTACTAAGTGTTTTGATACTCTTTTGGTGGTAAAATCTTTACCTGTACAGCCATTCAAGCTGTACACATGTTGAACTTAATAAAGACCTTCTTCATCACTGGCAAACGATAGGACGCATTTGCAGATTTGGTTTCCATTGATTGTAGATCCACTGCAATAGCATTATCTTTATTTTCTGTATTTTAAAATATTCCGTGAGTGTGTTGGCAAAGTAGTGTAACCATAGCTATTGACAGGGTTGGGGAGAAACGGAACACATGTAACGGGAATACGTATTTAAAATACAAAATATAAGTAACTGTATTCCACTACAGTTACAATTTAAATCATTGGTAATTAGAATACAGTTACATTCAAAAAGTATATTGATTACCGAAGAGATTACTTTGCATTTTATTGTCATTTGTTTCATTTAATATTTAGTCCTTTCAGATGGAAAACATTTATACATATAAATGATGCGATCCAAAATGCATTTGAACAGCTGTGAAACACTTTCTAATGTTGTGTTACATTCATACGAGCAGACAGAGAAGTAAGTTTGAAGTAAGTTTGGAGCAGAAGAAATAGAAATAAACCTTGTGTAAATTGTCAGGTTTACACTAAGCTAAAATGCTATTTCTAGCCATGTTACATGCATGTTACCAGGCACGATCATATTTTTTTATCAAGAAAATTCACATTAGATCATAATAAATTTTTTTTTCTAGTAAGACCTTTGATATTAGCACAAAAATCTTATTCTTGATAATAATTTTTGTATTGTTTTCCTGTAAAAATATCATCATGGTTACTTTCATAACCTCCATTCCCTGATGGAGGGAACGAGACGTTGTGTCGAAGTAGTGACACAAGGGGTCACTCTTGGGAGCCCCAAACACCTCTGCTTTTTTGAAAAAAGGCCAATAAGAATTGGCGAGTGGAATTTGCATGCCACTTTCCTGGCCATACGGGTATAAAAGGAGCTGGTATGCAACCACTCATTCAGGTTTTGTGCTGAGGAGCCGAGACCAGGTCCCGGTTATTTCAGTGGGTAGTTCAGCATTGTGACAAGAGGGACACAACGTCTCTTTCCCTCCGTCAGGGATCGGAGGTTATGAAAGTAACCATGACGTTCCCTGTCTGTCACACACTCGACGTTGTGTCGATGTAGTGACACTAGGGGTCCATATACAAAATGCCACAACTATCTGAACTGTGTTACGTGAACTGGCAGTGTGTGACAGGCAGACCGCTGTGTGCCTCATAGCCAGCGCACCAGGCCATCACGTAACCTCCCCCAACGCTCTTATGAGCGTCGAACGGTCCTTCAGGAACAAGTCGACTGCCCAACAATAGAGACAGGCTAGCCCTGCCGAGGCCTATTTTCCTCTCTTTTCTCCTCAAAAAGAGTGGAATTTGTTAACCGACTGGGAGCCATAAGTGTCTGCGTCGGGGGGTGTCCCTCCCAAGGGGAAGACACCGTGGAGACCACATCCCGCCCAAAAAGAGGGGGAGGGGGGGTATTTTGAGTGGAATATGTCACACGGTCTTACCGAATCTTGTCGGAAGTATGTCATGTGGAGAGGTCCCATGGTAGGTCCTACCCGAAGGGGGAGGAGTTTCTACAAAGCATGGCGACCGGGGGCAGAGGGGCCTCTGCCCAAGGAAGATGCAGTTTACCGACAGGGAAACAATTTTGCGGAAGATATCACATGGGGTCGCCTTTGGGGAAACACCTACCTCAGTACAGGGTCTCATTAGCGCATGTACTGGGCAGGCAGTGAGTTTCTCCGCAAACTCAACTGCCAGAGGGCTAAGGAGGAATGTCATCCAGGGATCACAGTCTGTGAACATGACTGGGAGTCAAGAGTGCACATCTTCACCTCAAGGGAGGGGAAAGGCGCTATGCACAAGCTGTCCCGGAACTTACCTGCTCGTGCCTGCCAATACACGGGACGAGACCTGCTCAACCTGGAGATTGTAGAACCTCACAAAGGTGTTGGGTGCTGCCCAGCCCGCTGCTCTGCAGATGTCTGCCAAAGAGGCGCCACTGGCCAGGGCCCAGGAGGCCGCCACACTCCTGGTTGAGTGGGCTCGTAACCCCACAGGGGGTGGCACATCCTGAGCCTAATATGCCATCGCGATGGCGTCAAAGACCCAGTGGGTGATCCTCTGTTTGGAGACAGTGCTTCCTTTCCGCTGTCCACTAAAGCAGACAAAGAGCTGCTCGGAGCTTCTAAAGCTCTGCGTACAATCCAAATGCATAAAACAAGATGCGTAAAGCTCGCACCAGACACAGCAACACCAAGGCTGGGTCTGCCTCCTGGGGCAGCGCTTGCAGGTTCACCACCTGATCCCTAAAAGGGGTCATGGGAACCTTGGGCACATAGCCCGGTCGGGGTCTCAGGATCACGTGAGAGTAACCCGGACCGAACTCCAGGCATGATTCGCTGACAGAGAACGCCTGCAGGTTCCCTACCTTCTTGATGGAAGTGAGCGCAGTCAGGAGGGCAGTCTTCAAAGAGAGTGCCTTAAGCTCAGCTGACTCCAAGGGCTCAAAGGGAGCTTCCTGTAGATCCTGAAGGACTACAGGGAGGTCCCACGAGGGGACGAGGCACAGTCTGGAGGGATTCAACCTCCTAGCACCTCTCAGGAACCTGATGATCAAGTCATGCTTCCCCAAGTACTTACCATCTACTGCATCGTGATGAGCCTATATAGCGGCTACATACACCTTCAAAGTGGAGGGGGACAGCCGCCCCTCCAGCCTCTCCTACAGGAAGGAAAGCACCGATCCGACTGCGCATCTCTGGGGGTCTTCACATTGGGAAGAACACCACTTAGTGAACAGATGCCACTTCAAGGCATATAGGCGCCTCGTAGAGGGATCCCTAGCCTGAGTGATTGTGTCTACCTCCGTGGGTGGTAGGCCACTTAGGTCTTCCACGTCCTGTCCAGGGGCCAGATGTGGAGATTCCAGAGGTCTAGTCGTGGGTGCCAGAAGGTGCCCCGTCCCTGAGAAAGAAGGTCCTTCCTCAGGGGGATTTGCCGGGGGGGGGTTGCTGTCGCGAGGAACGTGAGATCAGAGAACCACATCTGGGTGGGCCAGTAGGGTGCTACTAGGATGATCTGCTCCTCATCCTCCCTGACGGCCGTGCACACCGGACATGTGACTCAGGAAACTAGAAAACCATTCTTTTGTTGAACATTTGGGTACCGCAGCCTCTTGGGCATGTGGCAGAAAATGAAACAAAGGATTCTACTCTCGGCCCTCCACTGGGGGATGGAGTGGTCTGCTCACCAGCTCCAGAGAAGCAAGTCTCCTCGCCCTGGGGTCGCCCATCACAGGGGCGCTTCGAAGCCTTCCTTGAGTTCTTAGCAGCTGGCCGTGAAACGGGTGGCATCTGCTTCATGCGTTGGGCTCCACGCCGGGGCCGGGCCACGGGGTCGGGCTGTGGCAGAGCCGGTGTTGTTGCTGCAGGAGGATGCCCTTGGCAATGAGCAGACGGGGTGCGGGGTCTTGAGCCGCGCCGGGGTAGGATGTGTTGTATGGCCTCCGTCTGCTTCTTCACTGCCGAGAACTGCTGGGCAAAGTCCTCGACGGTGTCGCCAATCAGGCCAACCTGGGAGATGGGGGCGTCAAGGAACCGTGCCTTGTCAGCCTCTCACATCTCAACCAAGTTGAGTCAAAGGTGGCGCTCCTGGACCACCAGGGTGGACATCGCCTGCCCGAGAGACCGCACCGTGACCTTCGTCACCCGGAGAGCGAGGTTGGTCGCCGAGCGCAGTTCCTGCATCAATCCCGGGTCAGAACTACCTTTGTGCAGTTCTTTTAGCGCCTTGGCTTGGTGTACTTGCAGGAGAGCCATGGCCTTCAGGGTGGAGGTGGCTTGTCCAGTGGCATTGTAGACCTTAGCCATCAGGGATGACGTAAACCTACAGGCCCTGGACGGGAGCTTCGGGCGCCCGCACCAGGTGGTGGCACTCTGCGGACACAAGTGCACCGTGAGTGCCTTATCCACCTGGGGGATCACCGAATACCCCCTGGCCACTCCACCATCGAGGGTAGTGAGAGCAGGGGAGCTGAAAGACCGGGACCGGGCAGTAAAAGATGCCTCGCACGATCTTGTCAACTCCTCATGCACTTCTGGGAAGAAAGGAATGGGGGCGGGGCGTGGCCATGGGTGGCGCCCCGAGCCCAGGAACCAATCGTCGAGCTGCGAGGGTTCAGGGGAGAGTGGAGGGTTCCACTCTAGCCCGACACTCGCGGCTGCCCGGGAAAGCATGTCCATCATTTCCGCGTCGGCCTGGGACTGGGCGACCATTCCCGAAGGAGGAAGCCCAGTCAAAGCCTCTGCGTCCGACTGGACAAGCCCGCTCTCCGATGCTGCGCTCGATAACTCGTTGTCTTCCTGGGCTCCGAACAAGAGGTCGAACTTGCCCTGAGACGAGCCAGCGGTCTCGTCCGAGCGCCCGACTGGGCAAGCGAGCGTGCTGGGGAATGGGAGGTCCGTGAGGGGATACCTGGCGGAGGTGGTCCCATTGATGTCCTCAAATCGCCCCCAGTGCTAACCGGTACGGCCTCATACCCGTAGGTAGAAGGACCGAGGCGGGGAGCCGCTGGGGTGGCTTGCTTTCTTACGAATGCAAGCCGTGACCACAACATTGCCATGGTCATGTTCTCACAATGAGGACAAGACCCATCCACGAATGATGTCTCCACGTGGGCAGCGCCCAGACATGTACGACAGCGATCATGGCCGTTAGAAGCGGAGAGATAATGACCGCAACCAGGAATAACACACAAACGGAAAGGCATCTTTAAAAAGACGTTCTGTCTGTGCCGCTCTTTTAGAATGAAAATATACTCTTTTTTTAGAATATACACTTTTGTTGTTCTTCCGAAGCGCCCAGAGGCGTTCTCTGCACTCCACGGGTGCAGAGGGGGAGAAGCCACTGAAATGTGCCATAAAATTCAGCAGATGAGGTGAATGAACTCGCGGATGAATTCAGCTTCAATGAATAGAACCGCTCGGCTCCGAAGAGAAAATCTGAATGAGTGGTTGAATACCAGCTCCTTTTATACCCGTATATCCGGGGGATTGGCATGCAAATTCCACTTGCCAATTCTCATTGGCCTTTTTTCAAAAAAGCAGAGGTGTTTTGGGCTCCCAATAGTGACCCCTAGTGTCACTACATTGACACAACGTCAAGTGAGTGACAGATAGGGAACTAAAAATCCTTAAAACAAGATCAATTTGATTGATCTTGTTTTAGAAACAACACTGCATAAGATATGTAGCTTTTCCAGAGAATGTATTTTTAACATGTGTATTTTGTCTTACTGTACTGGCAGAGTTTTTATAGTCAAAACAAGTGAAAAAATCTGTGAAAAAGTGCTATAGAAGTAATCCAAAGTATTTAGAATACGTTACTGACCTTGCGTAATCTAACGAAATATGTTACAAATTACATTTTACAGCATGTATTCTGTAATCTGTAGTGGAATACATTTCAAAAGTAACCCTCCCAACCCTGGCTATTGAACATCTGACCATAAATGGGATGTACTGCCGGTGTCACGCAAGATTAAATCGCCCCTTGGATTCCAGAGTGATATTATTATATTTTATTACATTTTATTTGATGCATGATCAGAGATGGTATTGCTGAAGATGATGATTCATGTAAAGTTATCCATAAAAATACATTAGTTAATTTTACATGATATAACTGAATTAACAAATGGTCAAATTACAAACAACATTTATTTTTCTTTGTTTTCAGTTTGCATGCGAAAGTATTAGCCTGCTAAACTAACTATCCTTTAGATATTCCTTACAGTTAGCATGCTAAACAATAAGTCTTATATTGCTGTACAATGCAAGTTACATCATATTAAATAGCTAACATTTCCAACGCAAGTTACTTCACGTAAAATAGCTAACATGTCTAATGCAAGTTACTTCACATAAAATAGATAACATGTCTAATGTGAGTTACTTAACATTAGCATGTCCTACGCAAGTAACCATGTAAATAGCTAACATGTCTAATGCAAGTTACTTAACATTAGCATGTCCTATGCAAGTAACTTCATGTAAATAGCTAACATGTCTAACGCAAGTTACTTCACATAAAATAGATAACATGTCTAATGTGAGTTACTTAACATTAGCATGTCCTACGCAAGTAACCATGTAAATAGCTAACATGTCTAATGCAAGTTACTTAACATTACCATGTCCTATGCAAGTAACTTCATGTAAATAGCTAACATGTCTAACGCAAGTTACTTCACATAAAATAGCTAACATGTCTAATGTGAGTTACTTAACATTAGCATGTCCTACGCAAGTAACCATGTAAATAGCTAACATGTCTAATGCAAGTTACTTAACATTAGCATGTCCTATGCAAGTAACTTCATGTAAATAGCTAACATGTCCAACGCAAGTTACTTCAAGTAAAATAGCTAATATGTCTAATGCAAGTTACTTCACAGAAAATATCTAACATGTCTAACGCAATTTACTTCATGGAAAATAGCTAACGTCTAACGCAAGTTACTTCAAGTAAAATAGCTAATATGTCTAATGCAAGTTACTTCACAGAAAATATCTAACATGTCTAACGCAATTTACTTCATGGAAAATAGCTAACGTCTAACGCAAGTTACTTCACGTAAAATAGCTAATATGTCTAACGCAAGTTACTTAAAATTAGCATGTCCTACGCAAGTAACTTCACGTAAATAGCTAACATGTCTAACGCAAGTTACTTAACAATAACATGTCCTATGCAAGTAACTTTGTGTACAATGCATCCGGAAAGTATTCACAGCGCTTCACTTTTCCCACATTTTGTCATGTTACAGCCTTATTCTAAAATGGATTAAATTCATTATTTTCCTCAAAATTCTACAAACAATACCCCATAATGACAACGTGAAAGAAGTTTGTTTGAAATCTTTGCAAATTTATTAAAAATAAAAAAACTTTAAAAAAAATCGCATGTACATAAGCATTCACAGCCTTTGCCATGACACTCAAAATTGAGCTCAGGTGAATCCTGTTTCCACTGATCATCCTTGAGATGATTCTACAACTTGATTGGAGTCCACCTGTGGTAAATTCAGTTGATTGGACATGATTTGGAAAGGCACACCCTGTCTATATAAGGTCCCACAGTTAACAGTGCATGTCAGAGCACAAACCAAGCCATGAAGTCCAAGGAATTGTCTGTTGACCTCTGAGACAGGATTGTATCAAGGCACAGACCTGGGGAAGGGTACAGAAAAAGTTCTGCAGCATTGAAGGTCTCAATGAGCACAGTGGCCTCCATCATCCATAAATGGAAGAATTTTGGACCCACCAGGACTCTTCCTAGAGCTGGCCGTCCAGCCAAACTGAGCGATTGGGGGAGAAGGGCCTTAGTCTGGGAGGTGACCAAGAACCCGATGGTCACTCTGACAGAGCTCCAGCGTTTCTTTGTGGAGAGAGGAGAACCTTCCAGAAGAGCAACCATCTCTGCAGCACTCCAACAATCAGGCCTGTTTGGTAGAGTGGCCAGAAGGAAGCCACTCCTCAGTAAAAGGCACATGACAGCCTGCCTGGAGTTTTCCAAAAGGCACCGGAAGGACTCTCAGACCATTAGAAACAAAATTCTCTGGTCTGATGAAACAAAGATTGAACTCTTTGGCCTGAATGGCAAGCATCATAACTGGAGGAAACCAGGCACCGCTCATCACCTGGCCAACACCATCCCTTCAGTGAAGCATGGTGGCGGCAGCATCATGCTGTGGGGATGTTTTTCAGTGGCAGGAACTGGGAGACTAGTCAGGATCGAGGGAAAGATGAATGCAGCAATGTACAGAGACATCCTTGATGAAAACCTGCTCCAGAGCACTCTGGACCTCAGAGTGCGGCGAAGGTTCATCTTCCAACAGGACAACGACCCTAAGCACACAGCCAAGATAACAAAGGAGTGGCTACGGGACAACTCTGTGAATGTCCTTGAGTGGCCCAGCCAGAGCCCAGATTTGAACCCGATTGAACATCTCTGGAGAGATCTGAAAATGGCTGTGCACTGACGCTCCCCATCCAACCTGTTGGAGCTTGAGAGGTCCTGCAAAGAAGAATGGGAGAAACTGCCCAAAAATAGGTGTGCCAAGCTTGTAGGATCATACTCAAAAAGACTTGAGGTTGTAATTGGTGCCAAAGGTGCTTCAACAAAGTATTGAGCAAAGGCTGTGAATACTTATGTACATGTGATTTTTTTTTTTCTTTTTTCTTTTTTTTTTTTATAAATTAGCAAAGATTTCAAACAAACTTCTTTCACGTTGTCATTATGGGGTATTATTTGTAGAATTTTGAGGAAAATAATGAATTTAATCCATTTTGGAATAAGGCTGTAACATAACAAAATGTGGAAAAAGTGAAGTGCTGTGAATACTTTCCGGATGCACTGTAAATAGCTAACATGTCCAACGCAAGTTACTTCACGTAAAATAGCTAACATGTCTAATGCAATTTACTTCACGTAAAATAGCTAACATGTCTAACGCAAGTTACTTCATGTAAAATAGCTAATATGTCTAACACAAGATACTAAACATTAGCATGTCCTACGCAAGTAACTTCATGTAAATAGCTAACATGTCTAACGCAAGTTACTTAACATTAGCATGTCCTACGCAAGTAACTTCATGTAAATAGCTAACATGTCCAACGCAAGTTACTTCACGTAAAATAGCTAACATTTCCAATGCAAATTACTTCACGTAAAATAGCTAACATGTCCTACGCAAGTAACTTCATGTAAATAGCTAACATTTCCAACGCAAGTTACTTCACGTAAAATAGCTAAAATGTCCAACGCAAGTTACTTAATGTAAAATAGCTAACATTTCAAATGCAAGTTACTTTACATAAAATAGCTAACATGTCCAACACAGTTTTCATCATGTAAAATAGCTAACATATCCAACGCAAGTTACTTCATGGAGAAAAATGCTAACATCCCTGCTGAAAAGACCAGCATTGCTGGTCACTAGCTTACTTTTTTGGGGCTGGGCCCCCAGCATGAATGCTGGTATGTTGGAGGCTTCACCAGGGTTTTAAATTAGCTTAACCAGCTTCACCAGAAAAACCATGCTGGTCAACCAGCTTCACCAGCTAGATTTTGCTGGTGAAAAGCATAGCTATGTTGGTCCACCAGCTACCAGCACCAAACCAGCACTAACCAGCATAAACCAGCCTATAACAGCATGGGAAATGCATGCTGATTAAGCTGGTCTTTTTAGCATGGATGTCCAGTTACTTCATGTAAATAGCTCAAATAAAATGTTAAATTTTGTTTTATATACTAAATGGATATGGTGATACCATATTTTCTATTCAGAACCAAAAATCTTCAATTGATTTGACAATTTTCAAAGGGTGTAAGAAAGATACAACATTATATTCAATATAATGTGAACACAAGAAAACTGAAATATATTACAAAACAGGACAATGTGGCAAACTAATTGTCTGATCAGGCATTACAAACACCTACCCCTTGGTGTCCAAGGGGGATTGCATTCTGGGTGATGACTGAATAATGTCCAACACAAGTAAAAATAAAATGTAATTTCATTTTGACAACGAATCTGTTCACTTGCCTCTAACAATTAACATTCTGGAGGGGAAAGCATTTAACTGCAGAAGTGCGTAACGCATCATATCACATATATGAACATGATGAATGGTTAACTTTCATTCAAAGTGAATAACTTGTTCACACTTTTTGCTGCAAATGCTGTATGTAGAAATGCCCATTTACACACCTTCTACAATGAGAACAACACAACAAATCTCAAACACTGCAGTTTGAGTAATAGTCCGAAATATAGCTTTATGGTAACACTTTGCAATAAGGTTCCATTTGTTAATATTAGTTAATGCATTAGGTATCATGTACTATCATTGAACAATACTGTGACGAGGAGGAGGGCATGGCCAGGCCGAGAAGATGCACGCGTGGAGCTGAATTGCCCCATTCAGCAGGAGAGAGAGATAAGGAGGAGCTGGAGATGCGAAAGAGAGCGAGAGAGAGAGAGAGCGAGCTGTATGTGTGTGTCGATGTGTGTTTTTGTTATGCTGAAAAGCACTTTTATGTTGTGTTTTGTTTATTACGTTTTTTGATTGTTAACCCGGTTCCCACTTCCTCCTTTCCGATGAACAAATACATTTTTACAGCATTTATTAACTTATGTTAACATATGCAACTTTTGATGAAAAAATTACTAGATTTACAGCTACAGAAAATCTACATGTATCTTATGGCTTATTACCCTTATAAATGTCATGTTCCATGGTATGTACTTCAAAGAATCCCATGGTACTACTAAAATAGTACCTGACCAAATCCATGGTATAGCTTTTGTACAAGTCCATAATGGCATGGTATTATCATGATACTACATCCAAAAAACCATGGTAGAACAATGGCACTTTTTGGTACTGTATTTTTTATTTTTTATTTTTTTTTGCCAACTGTGGCCATATTCACACAGAAATATGTCTGTACACTATAAACATGAATCCAATATTTGCAGCCACCCACAGTCTAAGAAGGGAGGTTAGTCTGAGGTAAAAGCAAAGCTGCTCTGTGGTATTGTGGCATGAAACCTCAGCTGATTTCATGCAGAGCTTAACCGCTCTGACCATGTAATAGAGTGCAGAAGAGAACAAAATAATCCTCCCCCTCTCCCCGTCCTCTGTCACCAAGAGCCACTGTTTCTCTCTTTAGAGCAATCAGAGGCTTTGAGCGAGCAGATGGTTATTATTGTGTGATACAAGGCTAAAACCATGTCTCACTGGCTTTTGTTGAACCATAATGCACCTCAAGAAGACAGTGTAATTTACAAATTGAACAATCACAGGTAAATATAAGGCATTTCAGCACTTAGGCTGTGATTTGCAGTTCAGTAGAAACCATTGCAATATGGCATGTCAACCTATTTGTTTTTATTTTTCCTAAACCATTTGTATATGGAAATTGCTCATGGCTTACATAAAGTTGTTTCACATTTAGCTAGGGTAGGAGAAAATGTTTTAACATAAAAAAACATTACTTAATTCACCTTTAAAGTTCCATTTTTATGGAGATGTTTGACCGTAGCATATATATTTTTGAAATTGCATAGCAGTTACATTAAATTGCAGTCACTTCCTTCTTTATAAGTGAAAACATTGCAATATTAATAGAATTATGTTTATTCAAGTCAGCCTGCTACAGGAACCCTGCTGTGTAACATATCTACAGTATATCCCCAGGTGTGTTTGCATCTGACACATTCATTAACCACACACACACACACACACACACTTCTCTCTAGTTGTAGTATTATTAGGATCAGCAATGAAGGGTAAAATTAGGTGAAGGAGGGGTGTGGGTTATTATCTCTGTGTACCACAGGACTTGAGCAGCATGGGTAGAAGTTCATCTCTGATAAATAAAGAAAACGTCTTTCTGAAATTAATATGAAACTGTGAGAATCACGTCCCACAGTTAGAATCAATGGACTTCAGTTTAATATTGACTTTGGTACTATTTACTCTTGGTAAGAAGCACATACATATATTGAGTTTTGTGGTGAAAAGAATATTTAACATATTTGTTGAAATTAAATCTCATTGTCCATTGTCAAAAATTCCTAAAAGAATGCTTATCCTAATGAAATCAAACAAGAATACTCTGAAAATCGAGGAAGATCTGGTAAACTGATAATGATGTTTCAAATAATTTTCTCAGAATTTCAGAAATGTATTAATTGGTTATTTTATTTATTTGAACCAATAATTGTTCATTTAAATAAATAATTGTTTATTTATTTATTTTTATTTTGTGTTATACTGTCAGTGCTATAATTCAGTTTGTTCATAATCCCCAGAGTGTATTGAGTTACATTTGTATCACAAGGCTGCTTGTTAGATATATATATATATATATATATATATATATATATATATATATATATATATATATATTTTTTTTTTTAATCTGGATCTGAATATCACCCAAAGAACCTCTGTATTCTCTAAGCAGCTTTATTGCAATACATGTGAGATTTTTGCTATTAGTTTAAAGCGCCCTCTGCTGACAGAACTGCAGTTTTTATTGTATTTTCAAGAAGCAAATTTTTGGGCGACGTTAGACCGACAGGGGGCGCTAAAGTATTTATCTTAATTCATTTTCAATACAGTTTAGTCACGCACAATTACAAGCATGTGCTAAAGATCCACCTCAAAAGTTAGTGATGTTTTAACCTTCATAGCTCTGGCTGAGTACCTTTAGTAATTGGATTAGTAACAAACAAGTAAAATAACCCTACTAGTTAAACAAATAAAATAATATGGTCATGATACTAAACTGCATTGTATGTGTTGCTGCATGCTAATACTGAGTTATATGTGTTTCATGCCAAATTGTGCAGCCACTTCCCAATAGATAAACCCATCATGCACTGAAGATTGTGAATCATTCACAAACAATGTGTTAAGTTTTTGGTAAAAGACACACCATTACAAAGGACAACAGAACCTGCAGAAATTTCTCAATGAGATTAGTATTTAAACCCAGACTAATTTACTGCTACCCAAGAGACCAGCAGAGCTTGTTTGACATAAACCAGCAGGAATGAGGGAGGCTCCCCTGGAATGGTGACCACAGAATATGAAGCCTGCTTTCCACACATCAGTCCAGAAAGAAAAAGAGAGAGAAACAGGCAGTTGAGAAAATAGGGTTCACTTTCCACACAGCTGGGTAAGAAAGAGAGAGGGGGGGGGGGGGCGGAGCAGGAGTGGTTTTGTAGGGGTTCTGAAGAACTTGGGAGAGATTCTGGAAAGAAAGACTGCGGTAAGAGTGCTGACGCACAAGTGGAACATGAGGGCTACATTCAGAAATCAGCGTCACAGTCAGAAATGTACTGTAGTAGACTCACTGTTGACAGTATTTGACAGAAACTACAATATTGTATCAAACTCAGGGAGGCGGAATTCACTGTCACTTATTTGCATGCTCTGTCTGCATTGTAAAGCATTTCATTTACTAAAGGAATTATGCAAATCAGGTAATGGCACAAATACAACCATAAAATGTGTACTAAATGCAATTTGCACAACTTGATTCAAAATGTTGTGGGTCAAGAGTGCTAAGTTGTGGACGATGCAGCAGAATAAAATGGTTAAATTCCTTTTAAAAATTAATTGCAACATTAATTTCGCCAGACCAAAAATAAATAAATAAATAAAAATGTAAATAAGGTGTAATCTATAATAAACCTTATTACATACTGCAGGCTGTTGAATTAGAATTCCTCAGTGAAATTATGACATTTTGCCCAAACACATGAATAAGAGTCCCAGACTTATTTTTTCTCCATTAAACGTCACAGTTGGCACCATGCAATTTCAGAGATGTAATGTTCTTCTAGTGGCGGTTGATGTTTGGCATTAGCAATAGTGACCATTTCTGCTTGTGCAAAAAGAAAAATCAATTCCTGTACTGACTCTAGAAGTGTAAAAAATGAGAATAGACAACAGTCTACAGTAGAATTGTGTAGTGAAAGTCACTTTGGATAAAGTTATCTCCTAAATGACTAAAGCCAGCTGTAAACTTATCAAGTCAAAACACCCTAATAACAATAGGGGATGTTAATTAGGGACACTTGCTGCTGACATTTTCAGCATGAGCTCAAAAATTATATGACTGCGGTGACATTTTTGCAAAATGATATCACATATTTTATTACACGTATGGCGCCAGTTCCGAGGTGAAATTTCCACTGTGTTAAATGTTCTCCCAAACAGATAAGGTTCGTAAGGTTAATAATCTGTTGACTTTTAAGTCAGCAAACCAACCTCCCTACCCTAAACCACAAACCTAAACCTAACTTATAGTATTGTAAAAGGCAAATGTGAGATGAAAAACAATCACTGAAGCAACCACGTCATTTTGTGGTACTTTTTTACACTTTCAGCTCACGTGTTGAATCGCGTGCTCTTCGGACTTGTTTTTTTATTTTATTTTTTAAATTAAGGTATAGTAACATGATTTTATGAGACCAGATTGAATATTGAACACCATTTGTCTCATTTAAGGGCATAGGTTTGGTTTGAAAGTTGGTAGAGACATTGCAAGGATGATAATATTCAAAATGTTGGTATTAAGGAAATGTCAGAATGTTAGTCTGGTAATATTGGCAAAATAAAATAATTTCTCAGACAAGTCTCATTTTACCATTTCTGTTACCCACCACAATATATTAGCCTGTTTTTTGGGGTTTTTTTTTTTTTCTTAAAAAAATTAACAGGTTTAGAACTGACCACTATAGAGCACAACTGTCTTGTTCTGGAATTAAAAATCCCATTCATTTATCCCATAGACTAATTGATTTTCAGCGATAACTTATAAACCTTTAAAGACAGACCTACCGTGAGCTACGAGGTTGTTCATTGATGGTATATACTGTACTTCCACTGAAGCCATCCGTCTGTGTTATTTCAACTTCATTGTTTAAAAATAATGTTTGATAGTGGAATTCATGGTAAACAACTACATTACCCATGGTACAGCAGAGAAAGATCCACCAATCAGAAAACCACGGGCAACGAAATCCGCAAAACGTGCCTCGGTGCGACCGTCCACTCCCATGACACACTGTGAATGATGCAATCGAGTCAGTCTCCCATCACCTGTAAACTACTTATCTATTTGTACATATTGGAAAATTTTGCAATAAAGTAAAATATATTGTTTCTATACTTATAATCATCAATCTAAAATCAATAGATTAATATATTCCCATCATTTTTTATTCAATGACATCATTCGCAATGCTTCATGGGATTGTAGTCCATGCCCTCATGAAAGACGGTAAGTACACAGTCTTGTACATTTGTCTTTATGTCTGATTTACATATGCTTTTTTGCCTCAAAACAAAGTTTTTGATGTTGTGATTCTTCTTGAAGCTGGCTGGTTTGGTTTAAGGCTTACAAATCTTTTATGAAGAGTTTTATAAAAAGTCTATGGAGGAAATGAATGGGGAAAATACTTCCGGAACCCAGATGGCTGAAAAAGTGGGCAGGCACTGCTGCGCTCAATAGGGCTGCACGATGAAGTAAAAATGTTATATAGCATGTAATAAATTTATTGGATTGCGCATCGACGATATGCTATGCGAGTAACCTGTTATGTGTCAAAATCAAATTAAACTGTCTTCAAGCAGATCTACAACAAGAAAACAGTGATATCCAAGGGACATAATCTTTTCTCATATTGCCATGCCAAATCAGTTATCCACATGCAAAACTGAAGAATTTTTTTTTACTTAGAAAACATTTTTACACGAAAAGTATGCTTAATTAAATCTATTATTTTTTAGTGTTAGACTTAAGAGACAAATGGAAATCTGCCCCTGCAATCTCCAGAAAATGATTTTTAAAAAAAATAAAAAAATGCTGCAATCACAAATGACTGTGATTGGAGCTTCCTGAACAGCGCTGAGAAAAGTGACAGGTGACACGTGACAATGCCGTTTATACCCTGCTTCCGAAGTGGTCGGAAACTATTTTACACGTGAATAACGAAACTGAGAAACTTTAAATTAAAATGAAAATAAAAACACAGCATAAAGTTAAAGTCTTTTTTATGAAGTAAAATTGCCCAAATGTTGGTCAGGACACTTCAGATTTTCCGAAAGTTGGTAAGGACATGTCCCTGTCATCCCTAACTAAATCTACGCCTATGGTCTCACTGACCAATTAACATTATTGGAGGGCTGATGTATTAAAAGTGCTTATGACATTTTTCACCAGTTTCCTGTCACATATTGCAACACCTCATTTTGGCAACCAATCAACATAAAACTTTCTGTATCAAGATCAGGAGCACTGCACAAACGTAAACAATGAAATTCGAGAACAGTCAATATCTTTCTGTGGCATTTGCAACATGTGCCTTTAAATTTGCTGAGGAAAACTGGAAGAAGTGGAGGCTCTGAAAAGTTTGGACCACACTACATTTATTGGGTTGCAGAAAACACGGCTTGTCATTTCTTCAACATGAATTGGGGATGATCATTGCTCAGTTGCAAGGCCATGAGATCCCACTCAGGTAACAGCCACCTAAAAATTCGAAACTATATGTTGTTCCCAGAGGTAACAAACAGTTGGTGAAGCCACTGAGAATCATTGGTGCTGTTAACACTCGGCCAGAAAATAGACACTGTCACATCCACCAACTCCTTCAGTTTTTTGAATGATTATGTAAATGAGGTTAACACCTGACAGTTGGTGGAAAAATTTGTTTGTCGAACGTTTACATGTTAGTGGCCCTGCTGAAAAGACCAGCAGGGCCAGCACAGGATGCTGGAATGCTGTTGTACCCACCAGGCTGTTAAACAAGCCTAACCATCTTCAAAAGACCATGCTGGTCAACCAGCTTCACCAGCTAGGTTTTACTGGTGAAAGCATTGCTAATTGGGTTGTTTTTAGTCCAGTTGCTGTTTAAATATGGAACAGAACACACATTGGGCTTATCTAACCCAGGAAGTTGGATTGTTCATTTTTAACCAAGCAAAATGTTTTTTTTTTTTGTTTTTTTTATTCAACCCAAATGCTGGATCATTTTTACAGGAATGCTGGCTTAATCTTATCTCTTAAGTGGGTTAATATTTTCAGGTTGTTTTATCTTTTAAAATATTATAAAATACACTATAAGCAAATGTGTGAACATGGTACCTCCTTTATTTTGAATTAATATTAATACATGCAATATAAGTACATTTAAACTCATTTAAAAAAAAGATTTAATCAAATTTGTAGAACAATAAACTAACATTTGTAATTAATGAAGGCATTCCAAACATTAAACATCCATTGTATTAATAATGCTACTTTTAATTATGGTGTGTATTAGCAGAAAATGATTCATGTATGAAATAAATAAAAATCCATACAATTAATTAAATTAAACACAAATTAAAACTAATCTATTTGCAGGCCTGTAGGTCTGAGTGTAGGATGCATGGGTTATGTCTTGACATCTCGGCCTGCTGGAGGTTACACGCATCATATTTGTTCCAACCTATGAAAGAAAGACATAAAGAAAGCAAAGGAAAACAATGAGGGGAAAAATGTACAGTCATTATACAGGACGCATGATTAATAATGTATGTGTCTGTGCACCAAAGTTTGATTTCTCTCACATGTGTTTGCATCACTAATGATTCTTTTAGAGTACAAAGCAACAGAAATAATAATAATAATAAAAAAAACTACAACTTTATGAAAAGTTATTGAATGTATCACAATTTCATTTTATTCATTAGTTACCTTATTGTTTCCGAGCATCCTTAGACTTAAGTTCTTTAACTAATTTAAACTCACCATGAGCAACCCAAAACATTCAACAGGTCAACTCTATTACAGTACTTTGTGCAAGGAATGAATCAAAGCAAGAACTGCCAAGAATTGCTTTTTTCTGCTCTAAACGCCAATACATGTTTTCAAAGTTTATCGTGCACACCAACACTTTTCATATGGAGGTCAAAGCTCTGCGTGACACTTTCGTTGAAGCCCAACTCATGTGAAAGGGCCATTTTACACGTGTCTACACTGGAAGCATCTGACAACGTGCCACTTGCAACCGGTGTAGACAAAATGTTATAGGCCATGAACATTTTCACCTATTAAGATGCGTCTCAGGTGATGCGATCACATGTGGTCAGGCGAGACACATCACTGTTTACATCTGATATTTTCAAGGCATCTCCTGTGACCACTTGTGTTCAGATTTCAAGGGTCACTTGAGTTAGTGTGCTACTGCATAATATTAAAGTGCAACAATGTCAGAAAAGACAAAGAAAGCGCAAAAAACAAAATTCTGTGCTGTTTCTACCAGATGCGGTTGAAATTCAATCTAAGTACATAGAAGAATTATCCATTATTTTAGTGGATTACCTTGTATTAAAGGAGCTTCAGGTGTTCATGCTTGTCATCTGTGTTGATATCAGATATACTAAAGAAGATCTGTGAAGTTGTCGTGATTGTGTACAGGTTTGCTTTTTTACATTTTCCGATCAAATGGTTATTTCCCTTTAAAGCCGCTCATAAACGGCAAATTTCAAACTCTTGTTTAAGCACAGAGGTTGATTGACAGGTGAGGGATGCATACAGGATGGATAAGCGGTTACACCTCAAATGCGATGTGGTCACATTCATTTTTAACCACATTCATATGTGGTTTTTATGATTCGATCACAAAACATTTTGGAACTAGTTTAGACCTGTGTTTAGGGCTGACCACTTGGAAACTGGGTATAAATGAATTACGTAAGTGACATATTTTGGATTCAGAATGACAAATTGTGCCGAAAGATTATGTTTGCATTACTGAAAAAACCAGAGAAAGAGAATAACAAGCTTGCTAATGACCTAGTGTAATGACTCGGGTAACCCAGCTGATGGGCAAAACAAAAATGACCCAACACTGAGAAAATAACCCAAGTAGATGACCCAACAGGCTAAACCCAGTGTTTGGGTAGAAAAAAATAATCCAGCATTTTCTAGAGTGCATGACATACTTCAGTGCACTTGTTCTAGTAGTATCTGCTGGATGAGAAAATAAGTCATTTTCATTTTCTGTATTTTCTGAAGCATATAGTGGACTCACCTGATTTGTTTATAAATACTGAGTTGTTCTACATTTGAACATATTCTGTTTTCCTACTAAGGAAGCAGTGTCCCTGTCTGTTTTTCTTATATGTAATAATAGCTACATCACTCATAACATAAGTGTACAATGGGACTAAAGGCCTCCTGGGGTAAAAGGCACTTTAGATTTTATTTTCTCCCAAAACACTAAATAAAAAGTAAAACTATCACAGTACTTTTCTTAACGCCTGTTAGTCACTATGCACTGATCCAGTTTTATTCAGGTTAATGATATATATATATATATATATATATATATATATATATATACTCTATTGTTCAAAAGTGTAGGGTCACTTACTCTTTCTTTATTATAATTATTATTATTATTATTATTTTTTCACATTTTAGAATAATAGTAAAGTCATCACAACTATGGAATAACATAAATGGAACTATGGGAATTATGTTGTGACTAAACAAAATCCAAAATAAATCAAAACTGTGTTATATTTTAGCATCTTCAAAGTACTCACCCTTTGCCTAGAATTTGCAGACATGTACTCTTGACATTTTCTCAACCAACTTCTTGAGGTATCACCCTGGGATGCTTTTTAAACAGTATTGAAGGAGTTCCCATCTATGTTGGGCACTTATTAGCTCTTTTCTTTATTATTCGGTCCAAGTCATCCATTTCAAAAACTTTTTATTTTATTTTTATAAAATTTTAGTTTTGTAATTAAATAAATTAATATGTTGGCACAATTATATTTTTGTCTACAAAACTAATTTCAAACATTTAAGCATATGCCTTCAGATCAAAAGGTTTTTAAGATCATGAGAAAAATTTCAGTCAAGTGACCCCAAACTTTTGAACAGTAGTGTATATACTTTTTAAATTGTCCAGTAAGACACATTTGTGACCTTGAGGTAATCCAAAAGTAATAAAAAGTAATCTGATCACATTACTTTCTTATTCTGGTAATTGGATTAAGTTATCGATTAACCCTGGCTAGAATAACTCTGTTCTCTAACAGCAGGGTTACCGTATTCTTTTGGCCATGTAGTTAATATTTCAGACAGATATTGTGACTATAAAAGCAGTTTAATCTTTAAAATGACCCATACCTATCTGACTCATGGTCCATGATATCATAACCACACCTGGCCAAACCATAAGTGAAATATCTGTGGTGTCTGTGACTAGATTATTGCAGTAAGAATCTTCTGGTTCTAAAGACTCTTATTGCACAATAATTCTGCCACCACAGACATGCATTTCAGTTTATTAGAGCAATAAATACACTCTGTGGAACCCACCTTTGTAAGGAAGAGTGAAGAAGCAGAACAATGAGAAAAGACTTTCAATCTTAAGCATTAGCTAGGAGTTGCTTGTGTAGATAAGACACAAGAGAAGATGTTGTTGTTGAGTCAAATGTTCTCCTTTGTGTGTTCAAGGGAGTGCCGGTTTTAAGAGTCAGATCTAATTCATCTCTAAATATTGTTCTTCAATGAAGTATTGTTGTCTCTAACTCAGTGTTAAAACATTGTAGCCTGAAAGGTTTTTATGGCAAAATATCAGACATCAGTTAAATAACTCCAAATGCACAATGAAAGCAAGAGTTTGCAAATTCTTTAACCCATGGTAATATTGCACAACAAAATTACAGAAATATTACACAGCGAATTTCAGTGATGGACCTTAGTTAACATGAATCATATGGGAAATTGTCATATCTCTTCTGAAAGTTCATGTCCCATGTAATCAACCCTATTCAGCGGAATTACTGACAAGCGCCATCTCCCAATCAGACAGTTTTGCATTAAAATCAAGTGTGAACTGAACATTTCCCTTTAGCGCTACTGAGTAACCTCAGAGACACAGGTTCTGGTCCCGTGGGAACCAGGAAGTAATTATGTTCACATAAACAATGATGAGCACAAATCGGAGGTTGCATTTTTGTTCAAAATTAAAATTTTTACTCCATTGACGGTTAGGTTTAGGGTTGGGGTTTGGGGTAGGGTTTATAAAATATGCATTCCTGTTAACTGTACTACATCATTTATAACAAAAAATACAACTTGCTTTTGGCAACACACTGTGGACATTTCACTGGAGCTCATACTGTACATGTCCATATGTTCAACAATGCTTCTGGCTTTGGCCACTGGGGGCAGTGATTCGAAGCACATACCTACTCTATTTTAGCAGCAAACTATTGACCTACTGTTGCCAAATTCACAGTGTGATCAGTCCTTAGTCAGGATAGAGGGCACATTTAATTAGACACAAATGAAAATGAGGCTGTGAGGAACATGTCATACAGTTGTGTTGAAGAGTGTCCCTTGGATTTGATAATTCATGTTCAGTTGTTCTGATGATTCCTTGAAAATATGTCTTTCCAAAACATTTCTAGTGGACAAAAAAATAAATAAAAAATCGATACACCATGGGTTGTGAAAATTTGGTGTAAACCTATAAACTTAAGACACCACTGATCTAAATGGGATGTACCTTATAGCCTCATTTGTGTATAATTAAATATAGCATCTACACTAAGGTTCATTATTAATCAGTGCTTTTGCAAAATGCCTGAAACAATCACAGTGTTTTTATTTTTCCCCCCAATGGTCAGTTACTTTAGTAAATTTATTAGGGGTTCAAGCGCTTAGCACTGAAACCCTATTGTAATTGTTAAAATTTTTATTAAGGTTTCAAGCGCTTAGCGCTGAAACCCTATTGTAATTGTTAATTAATATTATAAGGGGTTCAAGCGATTAGCGCTGAAACCCTATTGTAATTGTTAAGATTATTATTATTATTATTATTATTATTATTATTAGGGGTTCAAGCACTTAGCGCTGAAACCCTATTTTAATTGTTAAGATTTTTAGGGGTTCAAGCGCTTAGCGCTGAAACCCTATTGTAATTGTTAAGATTTTTATTATTATTAGGGGTTTAAGCGCTTAGTGCTGTAACCCTATTGTAATTGTTAAGATTTGTATTATTATTAGGGGTTCAAGCGCTTAGCACTGAAACCCTGTTGAAATTGTTACGATTTTTATTATTAAGGGTTCAAGCGCTTAGCGCTGAAACCCTATTGTAATTGTTACGATTTTTATTATTATTAGGGGTTCAAGCGCTATAGAAAATAGCCTGTATTGGCTGTAAATGGTCTATTCCATCTATGATCTAGGTGGTTACATGCTTGCTAAATAAAACATAATACCTTTTTACGCATGTGCTTAAAGGCCTTAAACTGCTTGAACCCCGTTAATTGCTGCTCGCAGCTATATTTATTATTATTATTAGGGGTTCAAGCGCTTAGCGCTGAAAACCTATTGTAATTGTAAAGATTTTTAGGGGTTCAAGCGCTTAGCGCTGAAACCCTATTGTAATTGTTATGATTTTTATTATTATTATTATTATTAGGGGTTCAAGCGCTTAGCACTGAATATATCTCCGATTTCATTTCCGCCTATAAAAATTTTCCGCCATCTTGGATTTTTCATAAAACCTACTTTTGCGAACTAGTCCTAGTTTTTCATCCGATCGGGACCAAACCAGTGCCAAATAATTCTATGAAGTCTCGCTATCAAAAGTTATAAAAAAAAAGTTTAAACTTTCGACTCGAGCTAGCTACGGTATGCAAAAACATCGGAAGTAGGAGTGGCCAATTTTACGTAAATGGCTATAACTCCTGAAGGAAATGAGATATCTTCACCAATCTTGGCATGCTTATGTAAGAGGTCAATCTTTGGTTACCCAGAAAAGTTGGCGCGGTTTTGCCAAATGGTGGTGCTATAATATCAAAAAAACATGAAATTGGCTGTAACTATGAAACCGTTAATCCTATTGACTTCAAAATTTGCATACATTGTCTTTGTCTCAGCTGCCATCATTGTCTATATGGACATCAAATTTCAGCAGCTATTACACAAGGTTAACAATGACCGATCGGAACGAAACTTGGTGGACCTATTTGACTCTTGGTCTGAGAGGGTTGTGCAAATTTAAAAAAAATCGGTCACTAGGTGGTTCTATCACAATTTTTGTAGGTGTTAATGGTTGTATATAATGCAGTGTTGTGAAAAAACACCCTTTGGGTAGCTATAACAGTGTCATTTAGAAAATGGGCATGGTCAAGTGTACAAATAAACCCATAATTCCTAAACAAAAACTCAAAAACGAAATTAGGTGAGCACATGCGACATATGATTCTAAACAAGCATGCAGACTTTTATGGAGATTGGACCACTTTTTAAAGCGCTATGAGCTTTAAAAAGCTTTAAAAACCATGTATTTCCTTAGTAAATTGCCTGTATTGGCTGTAAATGGTCTATTCCATCTATGATCTAGGTGGTTACATGCTTGCTAAATAAAACATAATACCTTTTTACGCATGTGCTTAAAGGCCTTAAACTGCTTGAACCCGGTTAATTGCTGCTTGCAGCTATATTTAGGCTTGTTATTGTTATTGCCACAGAATTGAAATTTTGAATTTGTTTGTTTGAGCATTTTAAATAGCAACATTGTCCAACCTGGTCTCACAGAATTACATTACTATGCCTATATTTTTGCTAAATCATTTTTACGTGGCTCGCTGTAAAGCTGCCTTCATGTGCTATCAGAATTATCCTACTTCCCATTTCTGAAGTGGAAATTATGTCACATTCAGTTGCTTTGTTGTCAGAAAGAACAGGTTTATTCATACATATTTCTTAAGGAACTTTTATTTTGACACCATAATATATATTACTCAGTTAGCTTGCTGATGATAATGGAATTTTGGTCAAATACAAGCTATATTCACAGTGTAAAAATGTACATCATGTTTCAAATGGTTGCTGACCCTTACGAAAATCAAATTTGCGGCAAATTTGCCACTGATAATTTTCACATGCAAATGAGCTTTGCAGCAAACTTGCAGCAAATTGTCCATTGTTGCCAAAGGTTTGCAGGACATTCACCACTACCGGTGAAGAGCTGCAAACATTTGTGGCGAATAAAAAGGTCATTTGCATGTGAAAATAACAAGCGGCAAATTTGCTGCAAATTTGTGGCAAGTTTGCGGCTAGTTTCAATTTTTTTGTAAGGGGATATAAATACTGTAAATGAATATGACCGAAACGGCAAGCGTTAACAATTAGCTGTATTTACAAAAATGATTAAAACCTGTTATTCACAACAGAGGTCTCCTCCTTCATGTTGAAAGTTTACAACTCCTCCCATCTCGGAAACTCAGGTATCAAAATTATCTCTGAGTTTCCCAGTCATAATTATGATTTGAGTGGTTGTTCATGTGCAGCTTCCGAGTGGGGAAACTTGTATTTACGATAATTCCGGTAGCATGTGAAGGCAGCACAAGTATCCCTTTCCTGGTGAAATGAAACCTAAAGGTGCTACAACAAAGACTTAAATTCCCTTTCACACAAATCACAAGTAATAGGACCGATTAACAGTTAATAAAGACTTTTCGCTCTGTTTCTTACTCAATGCTGTCTTATAACATCGAAACACTTGACTTATGCATGACTTATACATTTTAATGCTTGCATTACATAATCAACTAAATTTGCAAGCTTGTTCAAACACAAACAAATTGCACGTTAGCGCAACTGATAGAGCACTGCAATTAAGATGCAAAGGATCAGGGTATAAAAACCCTTGTGTGGACTGATACCTGATAGTTAGAACACAAGCTCCAACACAAGCTCCAAACAGGTAGATCAGTGCAACACATGCGGGAGATGCATGTTCCAATTCCCTTTCCTCATCATTTCATGTCTTCAGCTGTCTGAATGATTATAATTGTCACAAAGTCCAAAAACAAAAATTAAAACCAAAGTCAAGGCAAATGTATGTGTCACATTAAATGAGTCAACTCTATAAATGCTTTAAAGCAGTCTGTTATACAATAGAACTTTCCACACACCATTTGCTCATTTGTTTTTACACTCTTGCTGTTTTCACACACTCATTTGTAGTGCATCTGAAATTGGCCACAAACCCCAAAGCTTCTTGACATTGAGACTAATGTCTTGTCCAATAACAGGAATGGAAGAGCCATGTTGGGTTAAGCCCTGCGACCTGTGAAAGCTGAGTGCCAGAGAACTCACACACAAACACATACAAAGACGGCGGCAGATGGCCAGCTTCCACTCTCATTGTTTCAGGAACAGAAAGAAAGGCAGTAAAAGCTTCCCCTGTTCTCCTCAGCCAGGCCAGCGTGAGGATGGAAGAGACTTCTTGACAAAATGGTGGAGACTAAGACGAAAATAGTAGCCCTGTTGCAAAGTGAGCTGCCTACTGCCTCTCCACTAAAAAAAAAAAAAAAAAAAAAGAGTCTTAAACCAGCCTAAGCTGATTTGCTGGTCATAATCAGCCTCAGAGCATGGTCAGGCTGGTCTGTTTTGCTGGTTTATGGGGATTTTTGGCAGCTGGGATGATCTACCTGCTGAACACAGGCTGGGCCAGGCTGGGAGACCAGCTTAAACCAGCAAACCAGCTTAGGCCGTTTAAGATTTTTTTTCAGCATAGGTACATACTACCTGGAACATACTCAATGGAACCTCAGAAGTGATTTAGAATGCTCTATAAGTGCAAATAATGGACTAGAACCACGAATTATTTCAAATGAGTTTGCCATTAGCATGTTGGAATGCTATCATGCCATACACAGCACACTTAAATATTGGGTAAAATAGCCAGTTTTTATTTTTATTAACCATTTTATCAGTACTTTTCTGTATTGAATGGATCTAAATATATTTCCAAGTTTATCTTGACTGGTGTGCCATCTTGGATGAATTTTTTCATCGTACTATTGCATTTTAGACAGGATACTCTAGAAAGTTATCTTACCTTTTGGAACAGCTTTCATGTCAGGAGCATGCCTTAAAATGTTTTTTAGCTTAGTTTATAAACAAAGCAAGTGTGTATTCTATATATGTAGGAGCCATTTATATTTCTCAAATAATATTGTGCAATTGTGTTACTTCCTTTTTTCTTGAGTTTGTGTATGTCCTCTATTGGACAGGCAATAATCACAGGCTGTAGTTTGCACTTAGGTAATATATTTTTAAAACTTATTGTAATATTGTAATTTAGTGTATTATTCCAGAAGACAAGAATAAACTTTAACTTGCCATAAGGGACAATGGAATTTTTCAATGCAAAAGAAGTGTCTAAATCCCCCAGTAGTGCCAAGATCCTGGTTGGCTGGTCTTATCTGGTGTCCCAGTCTGGTCAGGTTTTAGAAGGGTTTTGGGCATTTTCTGCTGGTTAGTCTAAGCCGGTTGGCCAGGTTGGGGCCAGCAAAGCCAACCAGCTTTTTTTTTTTTTTTTTCAGAAGTGGAAGTGGCTGAAAAGACATTTATTTTTATTTTTTTTAAATAGTCACTTTAATGTGTTTGTGCATGCATTTAAAACTGATATATATATATATGCCTCAAAAAGTGTACATAGTGACTCCACATTTTTTAGCCAAATGTACTGTACGTGTGTGGGTACTGTATGTATGTGTCTATGTGCATTGTGTATGTATGTGTGTGTTGTACTGTAAGTGCACTCTGGGGCCACTCTATAGCTGGTATTTATAACCATGCTGTCAGGCCCTGGCTGCAGTTGGACCGTGGGAATGTGGCAAAGTCTTTCTGTGGTATTTTTAATGTTTGTTATTAAATATTCCCACACGGGACCATGACCAAACCATTGCCCTCTCTCTCTCTCTCTCTCTCTCTCTCTCTCTCTCTCTCTCTCTCTCTCTCTCTCTCTCTCTCTCTCTCACTCACTCTGTCTCTCTCGGTCTCGCCCACCCTCTCTCTTCCTCCCTCCCTCTCTCTCTTTCTCTCTTTGCTCTTTCTCGCTGCATTTTTCTTTCCCGAGGAGAAAAGCAGAGTGGGATCTGATAACAGCCAGGCTCTGGTTTCTGTGGAGATCCGGGAAGCGTGGCAAACAACTGTTGCTGCAGCTGGATTTGTACGGTGTTAGTCACAGTCAACAGGAAGGTGTGTGTTGGGTTGTGAGTGTGAGCGATCAAGCGTGGATGTGTGTCGTGTTCTCCTGTGTGTGTGTGGTCTTAGTATTGTTTGGGTGTACACACACTCACACACAATAGTTGTCCCCGCAAGTAACTAAATCATTGTATACACATCTAGTGCCCCCTCAGATTTTTGAGTCAGGTGGTTTTAAATGCACCTTCCAAAAACAAAAAAATCTATCTTTGAAAATTAAGTTGCATGATTATTTTAGGTAAAAAGGGGTTTGTTTAAAGCTCAAGGTATACTTTGGTTTTTAAGCGCACAATTTCATCAACAGCAAGGTACACAAGCACTGTACTTGTGCCGACCAATTTTTCTAAACACACGCAGGGCTGTATTGATGTACTGAAAAGCGCTGGGGTTCACCGATCTGTAGGGCCCTTGCCAGTCGTCCGAAGGGGGAGGGGGTTTCTGGTACAGAGTTACTCTATGACGATGCACTACACAGACGGCTTGCGGGTGGCAGATGCCACAAATGAGCCCCCAACCACCCCCGGGAGTTGTGGGCTTAAGCCCGTGCATTATGTAGCATAGTCTGTGCATGTGCCTGGAATTATTTGCACTAATAAGTGGGTCCAAAAGGTGCCAACACTCAAAGTCAGGCCGTTGCTTTCACGAAAAAATGCAAGAAGATAGTGAAACAACAGGAGATAAAATGTGGAAACAACAACAGTGGATGTGCATGTCAAGAGCGTGTCTGTGAGGAGGTCAGGAGAGACATGCATTTGTTTAACTTGAGTCTGAAAGACACTAAAGACATCTTTATAGACAATATTAGTAATTAAAGATGGGCCCCTAAACTGTCGCTTCATCCACCAAGGGGTCCTTGGCCTGGCCTAGACTATCCCATTTCTCTCTATGTTGTAAAGTCCCCTACCCATTAGTTTATGTCAGAGAACGATAAGAATCCATTGACTTCAGTGGAACACAAAGTTTTGCAAAATTGCAAACATTTTAACTTCTCTTGCAATGCAAACTGATGTTGTTATCCAATGAGAATTTCAAAGAGGCAGATTCAGTTGTGGTTTCGGAAATCCAATTTGCTGCATTTCCACTTGATTTCACTTGACCCAGCTCGTCCCACTTAATCTAAATGGATCTTTTGAACTCCTATCCGGCAAGCGATTTGTCAGTGCTATCTTTGTGTTTAAGTGGTGTAAGTAGTTAAAAAGTAATTTTTTTCTCCTTTTGTCATGTTTTATCTTTCCTAGGGCACTAAGTGAGCCAGGACTTCCACTGGTGCCCCCTGAAAAAAAAATTGGTGCATGACGCTCCTGCACATATACTGTAGTTCTCTCAAAGTTTACAAAAGGGGAAGTGTAATTCACAACGCACACACCATTGATACCACCACAGACACTTTGGCTGAAATGTTGCCAGGCAGGATGAAGCAGAGATGTGGGAGAACAGGTGATAAGTGTGTGAATGGGCGTAGAATGGCCAGAGAAGATTTTACGGGTGTCAGCTCAAGGCGGCACATGGCAGTGTAAGTATTTCCTCTCCACGGCTGTGTATGTTTGTGTGGATCTCTGCTGCGACTTGAGGGATAAAGCGTTCACAGTAAAGAGAGGGTTATCTTGCAGACGCAGAGTTCATTGAGAGGGTGGCATGGAAACGGCCTGGTCATAAGTCTCCCCTTTCAAAGTCTGAATCATCTTTCCCAAGAAATTCTTGCACAGACTAAATCTAAGTGGGAGAAAGAATTTTACCATTTTAGAGTCATGATGCACACATACTCAAAATTTCCAATTGCACGTTTGCCAATAAAGACTTTCCAAGCTTTCCAATACTCAGTTTTCTGTATCCCATAATATTGTATTTCTGTAAGTAAACTTGCCCCATTTTAGAGAGTTTGTGTAGATGCTTGGTGTTCATTGTTTCCTTCTGAAGCAACCACCATTTCTTGTTCTTATTTGATATGCAACCCTGGTCAAAACCCCTGTCTAGTTGGATTTTCAAAGTAATTGAGAATCACAGAACAACCCACCTTCCCACCAACCCACCAACTCACCAACTCACCAACTCACCAACTCACCAACTCATTCCTTGCGCAAGCAAGGAAGAGCCCCAAAATAATTTTTGCTAGCAGCGTGTTATAAAGCACACCTGAGGACAGACAACACATTCGCATTCTCACTCACACCTTCGGCCAATTTTGTGTTTCCAATTCACCTAACCTGGATGTTTTTGGACTCTATACTTTTTTATTTTAAATGTGGTGCATGAAAAAAAAAAAAAAACTGAGTTTCGAATCATTCTGTTCAGTTCATCAGGCCATTTGGAGTGGACAAATGTGTGCGATGACTGGACGCCGACCCTATCTGGAACACTGTGTTCAGTAACTAACCTTAGAATACTTACTGCACCATTTCCCCTTGAACAATTTATGTTCCCCATTATATATGTTTTTTGTTGTCTTTTTCAAAATAAAATGCATCTCCAAGGTCTGACGCCACACCCCCTGTGTCTGGCAGAGGTCAGTGAGGTGCATTTCAGTCCGGCTGGAAGCTTGTGGAAGTTCATTTCAGTGAAGTCCATAAAAAACAGTAATGGTAGGTCAAGACTTGGGCATTGGGTTGCTTGGTTGGATTGCTGTAAAGGTCAGTGGGTGTACATTGTGAGTATCTGCAACATCCAAATATTCCTATTATTGTTCAATGTTAATGTTGTGATATCCAACCAAAAACTGTACAAGGTTCAACTGAAAATATCAGGGCCAAAAATATTTGCTGACAACATTTGGGTCTTAAATGCTTATTGTAATGAAGTTAATCACAAAAATGCATATTTCCTTTTCTAAATATGTTTTGGGCATTCCTGTCCCTAAATCTCTCCTCCGGTCTCTTTCCTGTATTCGGTTGTTGAGTGTTTCATCCCCCCCTTCATTTCCCCAGTCTTGCTTTTTTAGGATGCATGCAAGAGTACAGTTGCAGAAACATTTAGAGAGAGAGAGAAAAAAAAAAAAGAATTCGAAAAAATGCTTTCCGCACAACGGGCCAGATATATCCTTGTGGTTTTCCATGTGTTTATTTTGATTTTCTGGTGGGACGGCATATCTAAGGGAAAACCATAACAACTCTGCTGGTGCTTTCCCTCAAGGGAGCGTCATTCTGATAAAAATAGTGAGGTCTTTTTTTGGAAGGGTTCATGAAGCTTGAAGTGTGCCTCCCCAGGGTTTTGTGTAGATCAGCATTGCTTTTGCATATGGAGGGCCTCTTTTCCATTCAGGCAAGGCTGCTACAGATGCATTGTTGATGCTGTGGCTTCATCTTGACTTGATCTCTGAAACAATGAAAGGTCCACCACTGTGATTGGCAGAGGCTTGTTGTTTTGTTATGAGTCATATAAACATAATTGTCGCGTTGGCAAGGGACACATTCTTTTAGCTTCTCCTTGCTTTCCCTGTCCAGATTAATTTGCCCTCTGCAATTCTGCATTTGTTTACCGAACTCCCTCCTATTGTTTTTCAGTTTTTTTCCGTCTTTCTCTGTCATTCCTTTCATTGTTTGAGGACTTGAGAATTGGGCTAAAGGAAGTTTGTGGGTGGGTAGGAATTGTGGAGTTGGAAAAAGCTCTTCAGTTTGACTTCTGGATTTAACCTTGCTTGGTTGAATGTCTGGTACTAAGCGCTACATGCTACACTGTTGAATGGTTCTCATTCTCTGGTCAACATGTTCATAAATCTGATATGTTCTTCAGTAACTCCTAACTGAACAAGATCCAGTTAGTCACTCCTAGACATCAAGAAGATTGTTAGTAATGTAGTTAAATGACACTGGATGGGAATTTTGAGTGATTCACTAGGGGAAATTTACTTTTATTCTGAAAAAGAAAGATGACTCTAGATGAAATTGTAGGCTGTCTATGCTGTCATGTATTTTAAAATAATTAATACTTGGTTTGTCCCTTGTACAATTTTTGGGTGAATTCACTAAACAGTTACGTTAATTTGGCACATGGTATTTTAGTGCAAAAACCTGTCTTATTCAGTAACCACTTCTATGGACAGTTTTGGAAAGTTTATTATAGATTGTGCCACATTCACAAAAGTCCAGCAGAACCCCGACTCTTTCCCTGATGATTTTGTGATTAACGGCCAATTTGCACAGGTAAGTTAAAATGAAGACTACTCTTACTTGTTAATAAAAGATCTAGATCTAGTGTGTTGGATCCCCCTTAAGACATTCAGTGGTTTATCCCAAAAGCACGTTTTTATTTATAAAAACAACATTTATAAATAGCAACAAATAGTACCACAGCACTTTCCTAAACACCCGTTTGTCACTATGGACTGAAAAATTTTCCTGATCCATGATACATTTGCGTGTGGTGTCTAAAGGTTGATTTTGAGGCAATTTGATCTAATTTTTTCTATTTTTTAAAAATATTGAAAATGTATGTAGCCAATGAAAATCCCTGAAATTAAATAATTTATTTGGAGATTAAATACGTATTTATTATTTTTAGTTTTGTTCACGGCCATTAAAATCAAACGTTTTTTTTAATAACTGTCCAATAAGCGAAAGGATAGTATTTGGGGTAAAAAAATAAATAAATAATCTGTTGCAGGGGCTAAAGGCCCCTATTTTTTTAAGTGTGGGGAATAAACTTTTTTTATTTTTTATTTTATTTTTATTTATTTTTTTAAGTGGGGGGAATAAATTTGTTTTGAAAAATGTTCAAAGTGGGCTCATATTGACTGATCCAGTCACAATGGAGATTAATTTGTTTAAAAAATATGTTATAAAATGACAAACATGTTTGAAATTAATAGGAAATTGTGCACCCTTTTCTGAAGTAGTTATTTTGAGTAAGGATATTTTAATTTGTTACTCAAAAAAGCATCTTGCTGTCTTAAAATTATTTGCATTAGTTGACAAATTTTGCCCTATAACAATTGCCTCTATACAGGTGCATCTCAATAAATTAGAATGTCGTGGAAAAGTTCATTTATTTCAGTAATTCAACTCAAATTGTGAAACTCGTGTATTAAATAAATTCAATGCACACAGACTGAAGTAGTTTAAGTCTTTGGTTCTTTTAATTGTGATGATTTTGGCTCACATTTAACAAAAACCCACCAATTCACTATCTCAAAAAATTAGAATACATCATAAGACCAATAAAAAAACATTTTTAGTGAATTGTTGGCCTTCTGGAAAGTATGTTTATTTACTGTATATGTACTCAATACTTGATAGGGGCTCCTTTTGCTTTAATTACTGCCTCAATTCGGCGTGGCATGGAGGTGATCAGTTTGTGGCACTGCTGAGGTGGTATGGAAGCCCAGGTTTCTTTGACAGTGGCCTTCAGCTCATCTGCATTTTTTGGTCTCTTGTTTCTCATTTTCCTCTTGACAATACCCCATAGATTCTCTATGGGGTTCAGGTCTGGTGAGTTTGCTGGCCAGTCAAGCACACCAACACCATGGTCATTTAACCAACTTTTGGTGCTTTTGGCAGTGTGGGCAGGTGCCAAATCCTGCTGGAAAATGAAATCAGCATCTTTAAAAAGCTGGTCAGCAGAAGGAAGCATGAAGTGCTCCAAAATTTCTTTGTAAACGGGTGCAGTGACTTTGGTTTTCAAAAAACACAATGGACCAACACCAGCAGATGACATTGCACCCCAAATCATCACAGACTGTGGAAACTTAACACTGCACTTCAAGCAACTTGGGCTATGAGCTTCTCCACCCTTCCTCCAGACTCTAGGACCTTGGTTTCCAAATGAAATACAAAACTTGCTCTCATCTGAAAAGAGGACTTTGGACCACTGGGCAACAGTCCAGTTCTTCTTCTCCTTAGCCCAGGTAAGACCCTCTGACGTTGTCTGTGGTTCAGGAGTGGCTTAACAAGAGGAATACGACAACTGTAGCCAACTTCCTTGACATGTCTGTGTGTGGTGGCTCTTGATGCCTTGACCCCAGCCTCAGTCCATTCCTTGTGAGGTTCACCCAAATTCTTGAATCGATTTTGCTTGACAGTCATAAGGCTGCGGTTCTCTTGGTTGGTTGTGCATCTTTTTCTTCCACACTTTTTCCTTCCACTCAACTTTCTGTTAACATGCTTGGATACAGCACTCTGTGAACAGCCAGCTTCTTTGGCAATGAATGTTTGTGGCTTACCCTCCTTGTGAAGGGTGTCAATGATTGTCTTCTGGACAACTGTCAGATCAGCAGTCTTCCCCGTGATTGTGTAGCCTAGTGAACCAAACTGAAAGACCATTTTGAAGGCTCAGGAAACCTTTGCAGGTGTTTTGAGTTGATTAGCTGATTGGCATGTCACCATATTCTAATTTTTTGAGATAGTGAATTGGTGGGTTTTTGTTAAATGTGAGCCAAAATCATCACAATTAAAAGAACCAAAGACTTAAACTACTTCAGTCTGTGTGCATTGAATTTATTTAATACACGAGTTTCACAATTTGAGTTGAATTACTGAAATAAATGAACTTTTCCACGACATTCTAATTTATTGAGATGCACCTGTATCTGCACAATATCACTTTAGGCCCCCCTGAGGGCTTTTTACCCCAAGTGTGTGGGCCTTTTACCCCAAAACCGAATTTAAAAATGTTTTTACTAAAAAATGAATTTTAATCAAAACAACCTTCCGTTATTATTTCTTTTCACACAAATAATTTTGCTCCATCAATATTCAATTAAAATCCTTAAGGTGTGTGTGGTGGTGGGGGCATGGTCGAGTGCCGGTTTGTGAATGGAGTGTGAGTTCGGGAGATGGGAGTGGTAAGGATTTTCACCTGGAGGGAATTATTTCTAACAGCTGTTTCCTATTGCAGTGAGAGCTCGAGCGGTATAAGAGGGAGCCAGACGCCAGAGGAAGGGATCCACATAGAGTGCCGGACTACGTAGTGTGCAGTGTGTGTTTGTGAGCTTCACTGCCAAGCTAAAGAGCAGCTTTTTACCAGTTTGCTGAAAAACGCTTCTTTTGTTTGTGTTATGTTTAAGAGTGTGTTACAATAAACTCACGTGGTATGCTGAACCGACTCCCACTTCCTCCTTCCCACGCAACAAAAAACCTGTTACAGTTTACCTTTAGCCCAATTGTACCCTACTATATGTTGAAATTAACATTAATCAAGATTATTAAATGCTGTAAAAGTATTGTATATTGTTAGTTCATGTTAACTAATGTTGTTAACTAATTTTAACAAATGAAACCTTCTTGTAAACAACCATTACAGTAGTAACACCAGCTGTAGTAATTGGTATTTTAACAGAAATGTTATAGATTCATTTAAAAAAATAAGTATACTCCATTTGTATTTTGACACTGACAGTTGAATTATAGATTCTAAACGTGTTTAGGCTACTTGTTTTATAGAAACCATAGTTTTGTTTTAATTCAGATATTCCAAGAGATGACTTAAATCGTAATTTAAAACATAATGAGACAACATTTCCACTGGAAGCACAGTCCCAACTCACTAAAATGGCATGATCAAACATTCTAATATGTATATGTTAATTTATTGTAAATATATATTTTTATTAAATGCATAATATAAGTTGTTTTAAAAAACGTTTTGGTCCCACTTTATTTTAGGTGTCTTTATGTTACGTTTAAATGTGTTTTTGTTCTTGTTTTGTGTTCATTTATTTATTTTGAAAGTTTAGTTCCTTGATCCTGTTCCTCTTTCTGGTCATGTGATATCCTGTTTCCCTCCATGTTCATGTGTCTTGTTCTCATTGGTTTATTATCTTGTTAACTCGTTATCAGTCTTGTCGTGTCATTGGTTGTCTGTCATGTGGTTACACATGTCCATGCATTTAAGCCCTCATGTTTGCCATTGTATTTCGTCGAGTATTCTGTAATGTTACAGAGCAAGCAGGACAGGCTGAACACAGGAATGTATGAGGACGATGACGATCTGAGAACCCAAGTGCAGTTTTATTTGCAAGGTTAAATCCAAACATGAAAACAAAGCATGAAGTTATCAAAAAGCGACATAAACATGGACTTGACTAATAGCATGAAGACTAGCACAATGTTACACCAACAAAATACAATGGCAAAAATGAGGGCTTAAATACATGGACATGTGTAACCACATGACAGACAACCAATGACAAGACTAAACTAATGAACATGATAACAAGATTACTAAAACATGAACCAATGACACGACAAGACGGATAACAAGTTAACAAGACAATAAACCAATGAGAACAAGACCCATGAACATGGAGGGAAACAGGATATCACATTACCAGAAAGAGGAAACAGGAACAAGGAACTAAACTTTCAAAATAAAGACATGAACAAAAACACATTTAAACATGACACTTTAACTTCTATGTACTAATATTAAAATGCAGACAATACAATGTACTTATTGTGTATCTACATGTTGTTCTGCAAAATTCTCACAAAATTCATATCTGATGCTACTGAGGTTGAGGTACAGGTAGGGTTAGGTGTAGGGTAAGAGGTAAGGTTAACAGTGCAAATAAATGCAGATACTTTAAGTTTAAGTACAATGCAACAACACAAATACATAAGTATAAAATGCTTAAGTACATAGTAGTTAAAGACACCTAATATAAAGTGGGTCCAACTATTCAAACTTAAAAATAAAAGAAAAAGTATCTTTTAGTAAATGTGCAATCACACTTATGTTTACACTTATTATTAATGGTAATGTATATAAAAAAATGTGTTTCAGGTTGCGATACACAAAGTTGACAGGGGGCTCAAAACTCCCAACAGCCATTGATTCCCTCCACAGTGAATTGCCATATATATGAACATGTGCATCTGAGAGGTTACTCATGGTAAATCATAGTTTGGGCCACGGTTTAGCTATTTCTTTATTCCTTTGACTCTTTACGAGATTTCTCCAAGTTCTTTACAAGAATTCTCCAATCAATGTTCAGAAAACGTTATCAGTTTTTAGTGGAGAAGATCAATAAATTCAGTGCCAGTACAAAACTTCTGTTCATTTAGTAGTTCCAATAGTCCCCTTGTTATTAAATATTTAGTCCCCCCACTAAATCCTTAGGTAGTTGTTTGTAATGCCTGATCATAAGTGTCTGCTACTTATTCCTGTTGTAGCTGATCACGTAAACAGAGACCGTAAATACAATATTACCATATACATTTATCACATACTGTAGCACAAAATTCAACATTTTGATATAATTGTGCTGAATATGTTAGCTTAGTAGGGTTATTTATTAGCTTGCTAACTGAATGAAATCCATGTTGGAATCGGTCAGCATGCTAACTGCATGATCAACTAATTTTAATACTAAAGACTACGTAAATCTTCATCAGGCACTGAAAAGAGCACCTAAAACAACTTTCTTTCAGCCAACAAAATTGCGTTGGGGTTCAAGGGTGACAAGATTTAATCGAGGGACTGAATACTGCATGACACTGGCAGTGCTCATTTTTACAGGTCAGCAAATTGGCTGACATTCCAATTCCCCATAAAAAAAAAATCCTCCCACTCTGTTAGTGATGAGTTAGTAATGCTGTCTGTCCAAAGCCAGACTTACTCCTTTACACACAAACACACACACACACAAAAAAACATAATTACATACAAGCGGTAAAGTGAGTATACACGCAAATGTTATGTAGGCTGTTTACAGCATTCCAGCATTAAATCATGAACAAATTGTATAATGGAAAACAGATTTAAAAAAAAAAAATGTTTTAATATGAAACAGTTAGATATACTGTAACATTCACAATGCAAAATTCACCAAGCCCATTTATTGAAACTAAGCTGCAAAAATGAGCCAATCAGAAATATTGATAGTTATGACATCATAGCCATTAGTACATTAATATACAGTATGACCATACAGGATAAGGGCATTCAGATCATACACAATTTAAACATTTAGCTTAAAATAAATGAACGATTTGGAGTTTGGGGGGACTTGATTTTACTGACCTGGGTTCTTATAAGTGTTATCATATCATTTAAGTTAAAGTACAGAGAGCTAAATATATATATATATATATATATATATATATATATATATATATATATATATATATATATATATATATATATATATATGTGTGTGTGTGTGTGTGTGTGAAAATGTGATGATTCTTAAAAAAAAAAAAAAAGACACCCTAAAAAAGTACTATGGCGGTACCTTGGTAAATGTACGAGGCAACTGAGATTTGTCCTCTGCCACCAGGATTGATGCGATTAACTGCACCACTGCGAGGAATTAGACAGTATTGGGAATCGGGCATGCCAAATTAGGGAGAAAAAAATTCATAAGATTGCTACTGTAGGTACATCTCCAAAAATATGATATTCCCATGCTACTATGTTCAAAATGGCCCATTTTGGTACTTTTTGTTATTCTATAACTAATATGTGATTGTTTGTTAGTGTAAGTCTGGAAGTCTTTCTTTGGTGCGAAACTGAACAGGGACATGTTGCAGTATAATTTTTTATATAGTCTGTGTGAACCAGCCCATATCTGGAGCTGATCAACTCCAGTTCTTGGTTCCCTCTTTAATTAACTGAAGTCATACTCTCTCTGTATATGCTGTATGTTGGTGCTGACCCACCCATATATATATATATATCAGTGTGTCTCAGGGTGGGTCAGCAGTTATGCAGAGAGTGAAGCTGTGACTAATAAGAAACACCAAATGTTGAAGACACAAACAATGGCTGGTCTGTGCCTGGTCAAACATGGGGTTTGCCCCTGTTGATTACTAGCAGGAGGAAATAATTTCCCCTATTGGCACTGGAGAGAGGAACTCATCTCATGAGTACTGTGATCAGTGTGTGTGTTATCAAACAATGTTATAGTGAACAAGAGAGTGATTTTGCCCTTTAAATGCATGTCTGAGAGTGATCTCTTTAGCTTGGGGACCAAAACTCCCTCCACTTGAAGTTGAATGTCAAAATAGTTAAAAACATCTTTTCACCCTTATATCATTCCAAGCTTGTATGATTTTCTTTCTTCCATGTACTGTAGCACAATGTTTTTAATAACCTAGCTGCTCATTAGCCTACAATAAAAATGGAGATGCCCTTGAGTAAAACTAAAAATATCCCATATGACTCGTGTGCTATGTTCCAAATCCTCTGAAGTCATACGATAGCTTTGTGTGAGGAAAAGACTAAAAATTAAAAGTTGTTATTTGCTTAAAATATTCTCTTCCACCATAATTCTCAAATCTCATTTGCACTTGTGCTCAGTTAAAAACGTTTAAATAAGTGAGAAGCAATGTTTGATGTCACTGACAACTATCTTTGAATGCACATAAGCACAAATTAAATTTATGAGATATAGTGGCGAGGAATTATTAGTGAATATCAATATATTTTTCAATCTGTTCCTCACATAAAGCTATTGTATGGCTATAGACCTGTATGGAAAAGAGCAGCTTGAACATTCTGCAAATTGCATTCCACAACAAAAGGTCAAACAGGTTTGGAACGATATGAGGATGAGTAAATACGGACAGAATTTAAATTTTTTGAGTGAACTATCCCTTTAACAGTCTTATGTTGTCTTGTAGAATGATACTGAAGAATTGTAACAAGTTCTACATGAAAACTTTGGAATAATGTTTATAGTATTGCTAATAATGAGAGCGGATGATGCTTTGTCCCCATTGGACACAGTTTTATCCAGAGTAATCCCTCCTATCTCACAGAGAGAAGAATAAAAAGTAGGAAAAAAAGCTTTTGAGATAACTGGTCTACTGTATGTTCGGCAAAACCCATTCTCGCAGGGTGTTTGTGTAGGAGTATAATGTCATTCCCTGTCCTTTTCCCTTGACTTTTCTGTACAGTATCTCTCTTGCTCTCTTTCAGTCGCTCTAAAAAAGTCTTTTTCAAAATGCTTTTTAGCTGTTTTAATAACATTTTTATTTAACATAGTCTAATAGAATGAACGTTAGTATAATACGTTTTACGTACGTGCTGCACTCAATGTTTTGCCGCATTTTCCCAGTGAAATTTACACTAGAGGTGCTTTAACAACTGCGTTTTATTCACTTTCACACAAATCATGGGTACTATGGCTGTTTATAACTTTATAAACACATACTTTTTGCTCTTGTTACTCACACTTTGCTGTGTTATGATATCGAAACACTTACTGTAATGCATCATTTGAAAAAAAATGCATTTTAATGATTGTATTACAGACCCACCTACATTTACACACTTATCCCAAAGTGATTAACATCCGCATTAGCTCACCTCATAAAGTGTGGACTTTGGACTCGGCGACCGAGCCTCAAGCCCAGCTTAGCATGCTTCAAACAAAAGTGAAAGTGAAGGGAATGTGCCCTAGAAGCGATACGAAATTACGTGGTTGCTTCAGTACTTGTGCTTTTCATGTTGAATTTGCTATAAAACACTATCGGTTAGGTTTAGGTGTTGGTTAAGGACAGTGTTGAACAAGCTACTCAAAAAATGTAGCTAGCTGAGCTACTAACTACTCAACAGAAAAATTAGTTAAGCTAAGCTAAAAGCTACACTTCAGAGAAAGTAGTAAGTTACACTACTAGCTTACACACCAAAAGTAGCTTGCACAGAGCATACTGTCATAGACAAGCATCTAAAAGTCTTATTCACATAATGTTTATCAAAGCCATGGTACAGCATAGTGCAGTATAGTGCAATACAGTGTACAAGTATGTAGTATGGTGCAATATAAAATGCATGTAAAAAACATGTAAATTCATATTTATGCATGCTACCTATACAAGCCTATGTGTTCAAACTAGTGGAAAAAATCAGTGGGAGGCCAGAACTGTAGAAGCCCAATGTGTCAAGTAATTATTTTCCCAGACAGGTTAGTGCACAGTAGGGATGTCAAACGGGATGCGCCCTGACCCTTTCGCCATCTATTTACTTTCACGGGAGCAGGATACTGTACAAGCACCTTATAACAGCACCCGGTACACATGAATAGCAGCTGGTACTGTGACGTCACGTTTGCATTATTGCCAGTGTTGTGATCATTTGAGTTCATACGGTAAATCGAGTCCACATCTGATGTCTCAGCGATTCCATTGTCTCAAAGAACTTATAATGGGTACCCTATTCAGTGCATGATTAGAAATCCTACAAGATGTACAGTATGTCAACATAACTTTTCAAATAGGAAATTATGACTTTTAAATCATATGTTACTCATGGAAGCTATAGAGAGTGAAATGAAACATTTATCGTGCTATGTGTTTTTCACTTAGCTTACATTTTGAAAGCTACCTGCTAGTTTAGCATAAACCCTATATTACTCTACACACCAATACTTAATGTAATAGCATTAGTGTTAGATATGGAAATAATCTATTTTCTTTTCATATACTGTATGTAAAAAACCTGTATGTCTTGTAATGATGTTCAATTCAGCATGTATTATTATTAGTGCTGTTGGAATTAACACGTTAATCACATGTGATTAATTTAAAAAGTTTAATGCATACATTTTTCTGAATCACGATTTAACGCATTTATTGTTAATACAGCATAAACACTTTTTGGGAGGGCAGAACCTTTGTAATGTGTCCGCCCCGGAGTCATTACAGTGACGGACACACCACAAAAGCTCTTACCTGTCAGTGATAAAATGGTGGAGAAAAGGACCTTTTAGCACTACAATTTGATGTACAAATCAAGCCTAGATGGGACTTGAGATTAAGTATTTTCAGTCTATGTAAGAGTCATTTTAATTACTACACAAGCACGTCAAGTCTTAACTATCACTCTGCTTTCCTGTGGAGTTCAAAGAGATGCTTGACGCTGGCATTGCCACCCTGACCCGAATCATGAGTGCAGCTTGCTTCACAGGAAAGCGGATAGCCACGGTCTACTGGTGATGAGATTAACAGTTTAAATGTAATTATGAGATATTTAGAGAATCTGAAAATAATGAAAATGTGAATGAATACTCAACTAATTCTTTCAATAATTCAACCTCCCAATTAGACTTTGGGAAAAGTTTCAACATGATATAAAACATGATATTGTTACATATTGTTTTGTTTTCTTTCCTAAGATGGAAATAAATGCATTTTGACAGGAACATAAGTATATATGGTGTCAAATTTTAGCATTTTCAAAATCTGCAATTAATCGCGATTAACTACAAAAAATATGCGATTAATCGCATATCGACTGACAACATAATTGTTATTATTATTATTATTATTATTATTATTATTATTATTATTATTAACTAATTGTTTTAGGACAAGATGTACATATTAAGTGAAATGTTAAAGAAATTACATTATGTAAATCAAGTCTTTGCTCTCAATGTATGTTTCATTATGCAATGTGAGGTAGGGAATTAAATACACACCAGATGATTTTAATTGCAAATATGTGTGTACTTAGTATAACTTAATTGATTTAAATTATACAATTATATTACTTAGCCAGAACATAATACAACATAGCATATACAAAACAATACAAAAATAATTCAACAGAACTACTGAACCACAAGAAATATTACATAATGTATAACATACGATTTACACACCTTTCGATCAATTTGCACAGGTTGTTAATGCTTGATGAGCTCTAAATAGCTAGGGCAAGTTATTGCGATAACACGATTGTTTTTTGATCTGGCATTACAAATTGTTACCCCCTGGGGACTCAATTTACCAGGCGGACACTTTTGTGCATGACATCGGTACTGGTGCGTGCCATTCCACTTCTGGCACTGGTGGAAATCCCTGTCTTGTTGAGGTATTAATGTACACAGAGTCGTTTAGACACCTGAAAGACTTGAAATTATTATCTTGAATAATTGCTTGAGAACTTGAAACAATATTAACTTTTTTTAATGCAGTATTTATACAAACATTAAATTTTGTATTAAAATAGTGTATACAATATCATTATTGCTATTACTTTTGGTATCGAAATTGGTATCGAGAAGTGTAAAATTTCACTGGCATTTGTATAAAATCCTAATATTTTACTGTAAAACTAAAATTTTGGAATTAATATGAAGACTTCTTTGGATGGTTGATGATCAGCTGTTATATAACACATACAACTAAATACAGTAATGTCTAGTACAGTTGGACATCAAAGACATTATAAGTGCCTTGGTCAGTCTATTGGATTGAAAGTACTGGATGTTATGTATTTATTTACAGGCTTTTGGATAATGCAGTAAAGGCCATTTTCAAACTTAAAATTCTCTGTCTAAAGCATGTGTTGGCTGTATTTTATGTGTACTTGTTGTTTTGTTAAATGTTTGGCCCATAGACTAAAGCTGTTGGAATAGTTCAATGACTACACAAGGTTTTGGTGGAGTCTGTTTTCCCTGCTGTACTCATTCTCTCTCTCTCTCTCTCTCTCTCTCTCTCTCTCTCTCTCTCTCTCTCTCTCTCTCACTCACTCTGTCTGCCCCAACAAATGCACCCACACACATTTTCCTTAGTGCTGTATTTATTTTTGCTTGCCTACGAGAGTTAAAAATGGTGTGTTTCAGCAAACTAAACACTTTCCTGTTTTTATGACTCCGTCTCCATTACCAATTCTCACAGACACACACAGACAGACAAATGAACATAAATTTACACAATTAAAAAATTCAAACTTGAAGTAACTTTATTGGCATTGTAAAAGTAAAACGAATAACCCAACCATTTACGTAATCCAGGAAGGCACATATCAAACCAAGTATCATTTATTGTTAACTAAGATAGCGCAGGCACAGTTTTACAGTAAAATAGTTCACAATGATTGTGTTTAGGTTTAAATAATAAAACGGTTAACATTATCTATCTGTCTGTCTGTATACTATGTATACTGGTAACACTTTACATTAATGTTCCCTTTGTTAAGGATTTATAAGGTAGTTCATTAATGACTAATAATTCATCAGTTGTAGCAAAATGCATAAAAAGGGCAACTTACATGCAATGCTTGCCAAAAAGAGAGCATTTTAACCTACATGTTTAAAATGTTTAATAAGTACACTTATTCATACTTTATATTAAATCAAAAACATAAAAAGCCCTTATTTATGATTATGTCACAATGCGGCAAAAATAGACCATTATAGTGAGATTAAAAGGAGGGATTAAAGAATAGTGCAACTCCGAGTGGTGTCCTAACTTAACTATATGCAATACTATATACACAGATGAGCCAAAACATTATGACCACACACAGGTGAAGCAAATAACGGTGATCATCTCCTAACAAGGCCACATGTCAATGTCTGGGTAGATTAGACTGTAACGAACAATCAGTTCTCATAGTCAACGTGTTGAATGCAGGAGAAATTGGCAGGAGTAAAGACCTGAGAGACTTTGACCAGGGCCAAATTGTTATGGCCAGACAACTGAGTCAGAGCATCTCTGAAACGTCAAGGCTTGTGGGGTGCTCCCGGTCAGCAGTGGTGAGTATCCACCGACAGTGGTCCGAGGAGGGACAAACCACAAACCGGCGACCGGGTGTTGGGCGCCCAAGGCTCATCGAAATGCGAGGGCAATGAAGGATATCCCATCTGGTCCAAACTGACATAAGGTCTACTTTGGCACAAGTCACATAAAATTTTAATGATGGTTACGGGAGGAATGTATCACAACACACAGTGCATCGCACGCTGCTGCGTAGCTGTAGACCGATCAGAATGCCCATGATGACCCCTGTCCACCGTCAACAGAGCCTACAATGGGCACGCAAGTGTCTGAACTATACCTTGGAGCAGTGGAAGAAGGTCGCCTGGTCTTATGAGTCCCGTTTGCTTTTACATCACGTGGACGGCTGTGTATGTGTGTGCTGTTTATCTGGAAAAGTGATGGCACCAAGATGCACTGTGGGAAGACAACATGCCGGTGGAAGGAGTGTGATGCTCTGGGCAATGTTCTGCTGGGAAATCCTGGGTCCGGCCATTCATGTGGATGTCAATTTGACATGTGCCACCTACCTAAACATCGCTGCAGAACAGGTACACCCCTTCATGGCAATGGTATTCCCTGATGGCAGTGGCCTCTTTCAGCAGGATAATGTGCCCTGCCACACCGCATACATTATTTGGGTATGGTTTGAGGAACATGATGAAGAGTTCAAGGTGCTGCCTTGGCCTCCAAATTCCCCAGAACTCAGTCAATTAAACATCTGTGGGATGTGCTGGACCAACAAGTCCGTTCCACTGTGGCTCCACCTTGCAACTTACAGGACTTGAAGGATCTGCTGCTAATGTCTTGGTGCCAGATCCCACAGGACAACTTCAGGGGTCATACCTCGTGGGTCGGCGCTGTTTTGGTGGTACGTGGAGGACCAACAGCATATTATGCAGGTAATCATAATGTTTTGGCTCATCAGTGTATAATAAAGCCTGATGACCATTAAACTATACTAAACTTTATGTAAACAGGTTTCAGTATGCAACTCCTTAATGAGTTGGTACATTTTCATAGGTTACTAATGTTGGATAAGTGTTATAAAGCATTTATAAAATGTAAGAGAAAATGCCTCACTCTTTGGCAGGTATTGCATGAAAATCACCATTTTGTGCATTGTGTTATAACTGCATATGAATGATTTATAATGCATTTGTAAATAAGTTATTACTCATTAATGAACTCTTTATAATCCCTTAGTGTAAAGTCTCTCTCTCTCTCTCTCTCTCTCTCTCTAGTCAAAATGCACATTCAATAATTTCTTTGTGTGTCTGTATGGGAAATTATTTATAGCCAGAGATATTTTGCAGCCTTTAACTCAACAAACCCCACTTCACTTATCAAAGATAGATACGAATCAATTAAAAATACATTTCCTGTTTGGAAGCCATGTTCCAAAGCCAAGTTTGCAGTGAGCATTCCCACAGAGAGCTAGAATGAATGAGAGAGTGATAGAAAGGGAGAGAGCTGGTGAAATATTTGTTGTGAGGTGGTCTTAAAGACAGCTGTGGTTTCCGGCTGAGTGCAGGTGTGTGACAGCATCTACCTACACCCCACCCGCTCTGTGTCTCTCCTCTCATCTGCACTCCTTAACTTCACCACAAGATAGACAGATTACCCTCCACACACAGCACACTATAGGAAGGCAGAGAGTGTGTGTGTGTGTATGGGTAGCTTTTTTGTATTTGTGTTTGTGGTTGTTTTGCAAGTGTGTAAAATAGCAGGTGTCTCAGACACTCTCAAATTAATGAATGTATGTTTTGTGAAAAGTTTTAACATGTAATAATTTTGATTTGTAACATGTCAGATGAATTTTTGCCTGTTACACAACAACTGTTTTTTTATTTATTTATTTTTTTTAGATGCTATCTGTGTATGTGTGCATATGTGTTTGTGTGTGTGTGAAAGCTGTTTACACATACAGGTGCACTGAAGTGCTCTCTGTTGTTTGCAGGCAACATGAAAGTGTATACTATCATTTTGAGAAACAGCCAAAAAGAGTCTTTGTGCAATTCATAGCTGACATATAGAGCTGCCAGAAACTATTAAGAAAACATTTTTAATGTAATTTTGATGTTATACATTTTTTAAATGTAATATAATCTAAGTTTGCCAAGTTAAAATAAAGGAAATAAAGGAAATAAATTTTTTCCAACTGCTGTAATTATCTATTTTTTGAAATATTACAACAAAATATATTCAGATTACAAAAAATAAAAAAATAAAAAAATAAAAAATCTAAAAGTTTTAAAATTGCTAAAAATCTAAATGAAAATATTTAAGGCAGTGTTCTGGGTTCAATACAAACATGCTGTTGATTATAGCAATGCACTTACAATCAGGGACTAAAAAGTGGCCCTGGACTTTCTGGCCCAGAGCGACCCACGAAACCCGCCCACAACACACCACACCACAACACACCGGCTCATTGATTTAATTTTCCGGCTCAATTTCAAATTTGAGTTGTAAAAAAAAAAAAAAAACATAAATAAATAAATAAATGGACATTTCTATTGTCTGCTAGTCACGACAACGGGTCCCACCAGTGCAAAAATTGCATAAATGTAAAACATATAAAACCACTGTAAATGTGATGAGTGGATTTTTTAGAGAAAGCACTAGAAATAAGCACGTTATAGCTCAGACAAATAACGTCTGAAAACTTTTTTTTTTCCCCAACATACAGATGTTAGGTTAAAATGTACATGACTGTACAAGGGAAAATGTGTATTTTATGTGCTATGACAAGTCAGTATTTCTTCAAAGTTTTTAAAAATCTTAATCACCTTTCAACTTTTTTCTAGAAGTGCAAATAAACTATTGTTTAGTTAATATGAGGTTGTGGAAACAACAAGTATAATAATAATATATTATATATGTACTGTATATATATAATAATAATATATTATATATGTACTGTATATATAGCAATACAATACCATTAAATGTTGTTTAAAATAGTTAGATTAAGAAAGTGTCACACAGCAGGACACCGGTAACAATGCTTAAAATTTCATGTCAATTACTCACATAACTGTGTAAATGTTTATAAAAAACAAACAAAACAAAAAACATCAATGAACAAATTTGGCCCAGAATATGTACAAATATAAATAAATATAAAAATATGTAAAAAAAAATGTAAAAAAAAAAATAAAAATAATAATCATACCTCTTAAAGTGTAGATTTTAGCAGATTAATTGCTCATATTTTCACTCTATGCAAGTTTGTTGCGTCTTTATATCGGCAGTGTTTTAATTCCTTCCCCAGCAGATTATTCTTGAGAAAAAGTTAAAAGCCCTATGCTTTGACAAGCACTATTTCTGCTATCCTTTAAACAAAGCATGCCTCAAAGACTCATAGCCACAAAGTAATATTTTTCATGACTTATTTTCTGCATTTCTATCAGGCGTGAACATTATTCAGCAAGCTGCACTTCATCTCCTGCGGTATGAATAAATTATGCAAATTATTATGTTCTGCTCGTAGCTTTACTGTTTGCTGATATTATTTACGCTGCTGTTATTGTATTTGTTGTAGCTTGCAGTTATTTGTCATTTTGTGATTATTCAGGGCTCATCATATACTATGTTGTTTTTGGTTGTCACCATTTTTGTGATTTGTATGCCAAATAATGAGGTCCACACGAGGTATGGAGTTAATGCGCTTGTGTGGTTATGCACTCCGATGTGTAATACATTTCAAAATAAAATCCATAAAATGTATTCAAAATAGAAGTCATTATATTGGCTTACCTAGCAGAGTGTATTGAATTGTCGCTTTGTTTAGAGTTCTGCGCGGGCATGTTGGAGCCCAGGGCGGCCGACTATATAGCCTGTATATAGCAGACCTGCCCAAATTACCCGGCGGTATTGATTGATTCAAACATTTATTAATGAATTAAGGGTGCCATTCAATCTAACATCTGCTTACCTACTATATGTATACAGCAACTCCATTATCCGCTCCTCGGTTGAATTTATATATGATCCTGCTGTTCAGTCCTGTTTTAAGGTTCTTTTAAAAAATTTGATTTCATCGATATTTTGGCTAAATTTTAAAGTCATTCTTAGCCTGTCACGTTGCATTAACCATCACCAGGGTTGGGAGGGTTACTTTTGAAATGTATTCCACTACGGATTACAGAATACATGCTGTAAAATGTAATTTGTAATGTATTCTGTTAGATTACTCAAGGTCAGTAACGTAATCTAAATACTTTGGATTACTTCTTCAGCACTGGTAGATTTTTTCACTCTGCCAGTACAGTAAGACAAAATACACATGTTAAAAATACATTCTCTGAAAAACCTAAATATCTTATGCAGTGTTGTTTCTAAAACAAGATAAACCAAACTGATCTTGTTTTAAAGATTTTTAGATATTTTTACAGGAAAACTATTAAAAAAAATTATAATCAAGATTATGATTTTTGCCCTAATATCAAAGGTCTTACTAGAAAAAAAGAAATGATGATCCAACGTGAATTTTCTTGATAAAAAATATGATGGTGCCTGGTAACATGTGCGTGTAAAATGGCTAGAAATAGCATTTTAATTTAACATAAAGCTGACAATTTACACAAGGTTTATTTCTATTTCTTCTGCTCCAAACTTACTTCAAACTTACTTCTCTGTCTGCTCATATAAATGTAACACAACATTAGAAAGTGTTTCACAGCTGTTCAAATGCACTTTGGATCACATCATTTATATGTATAAATGTTTTCCATCTGAAAGGACTAAATATTAAATGAAACAAATGACAATAAAATGCAAAGTAATCTCTTCAGTAATCAAAATACTTTTTGAATATAACTGTATTCTAATTACCAATGATTTAAATTGTAACTGTAGTGGAATACAGTTACTTATATTTTGTATTTTAAATACGTAATCCCGTTACATGTATTCCGTTACACCCTAACACTGACCATCACAAGCATGCTTTATGGTGCGCTAACATGATACTGATAGCTTATTGGCTCGAAAAGTTACTTAGTTTATTTGCGAAAGCAGGCAAATTTCATTTTGCCTCCATTTGGACTTTTCAGATGCTTTTTGGACATTAGCAAAAGATGTTGTGTCATTTGAATATCCATCTTGATTGGTCAGTTTACTAATAAGATAAAGCTTTATGCCATCAGCCTTCTGGCATTCTTTGACTTTTAATAGTTGCCACAGAGACAGTGGTTACAGTTTTCAAAAAAATGTACCTACAAATTACTGACTTATAGCTGTCTCTGTATATAAACCTGGGATAGGAGAAAGTTTTTTAACACAGAAAAAGTTATACACTTCAGCTTTAACATTTCTTCTGGCACAATACCTTGCCCTGTAAACTGCCATTGTAAGTGCATGTACTTGATGTCCTTTGTTTTTATAAACTGAGGTGTCAGGTTTTGAATTTCCAAGCACCACTCACATTTTCTTTAGAAAAATCTATTTATGGTCAGAGGTGGAATGTAACGAATTACAACTACTCTCATTACAGTACTTGAGTAAATTTTTCACATTTTTCTACTTTAAGTATAAATAAATAATAGTACTTTTAATTGAGTTGATTAAAAATGAAGTATTCAACTTCACTACAGTTATTTTTCACCAAAATTACAAAGTAAAAAAAAAATGTAATATTTCTGAATTTTTGGGAAGAAGAAAGTTTTAAGCGCTAAATCTGTTTGTAAACTAAAACGCGCTGTGTGTGGCATGACGGAAGCCCGCAGGGCACAGCATCATGAGCACAGCAGCTCTCAAACTGCTGCCAGTGTCCTCTCTTCTCTAGCTTTTTCAAGACTTTCTACCCTGTCACTATACCCAAGAACTATAACACTGTGAATTTCTTCATATTTCATTTTATTCTGGAAAGGAGCCATTCATTCAGGTACGAGGGAACGGTCTGAACACATTTAATCACTGATCAAACTTCACTTGTTTTTAAGGTAGACAATGTTTTAACTGTGTGTCAAACATTAACACAATGTAGTTTGACATATATGTGGGGATATCTTGTTTACTTGCTACTATATGTCTTATACAAACTTTTAAATACCTTAGAAAGATACAATGCCAAGTGTCGGAAATTAACGGGGACTTGGGGAAAAAATGCCTCCGAAATAAACAAAAAACATTCCAAAATTCAAAATATGGGGGCAAAAAATGCCCACATAACGAGTCCCTGTGTTTTATTAATAATATCTGATTTAGTTACAGTTACATACATTGCAATATTCTTTTGACTTTTCACTGAACATTTTTTTTTTCCCGCAGTCCGGTTCCTCGCACCATCGTGCGCACAGACGGGCCCTCTGCTACTATCAATCCACATCACTTCGGTATTGTACTCCCGTGTTATATTCCGTAACGCTTGCCACTCTTGTTCAAAATAAACTGTCCTAGCGAGTAACACTCGTGCTGCTGTTTATCTGTCTGAAAAGCCTCACCCGCTAGAGGCCAAAAGTGCGCAAGTGATGGATGTTACATAAAGAAGATATGAGAAATCACAAAACATAATGTAACCAAATGATACCATTTACTTAATAATAATATCTCAATATGTTAAATAACCTTAATGTTAATTAAGACTTTATTACAATTGTAATACAATAATAAATTACATATACAGAACAACCACTTTTAGTGTTTGAATAAATCATATCTCTCACTAAATACTGCATAATGTTTATTTTTGCCTTATTTTATTCAGTTGGCATGTAGGAGTTGATAACAGTTTGCTTAATAATCTCATTCCATATCTGGATAATTGCTGAAATATCATAGAGGATAAATGTCCTCTATGATATTGCATTATATTAGTTTTGTAAAGTAGATTAACTTAATAGCCAAATTGAGAATGAGAATAAACCTGAAATAAAAATGTGTTTCAGTCACAATGCACATTATGTAGTTTAGAGATGATTTAGAGACATTTAGAATGTTATAAATGGCTATTTCTATTTAAATAAATGTTGTGTTCTTAATTTTCTATTTGTCCAAGAATCCTCTTGCAGCAATGCAGGTCTTTGGCATTTAGAAGCTGCTAGTTTAGGACCTGTGAGGAGTCTGTTTCTCAAGAGACCGTGATTTACTTGTCTTTTTGTTGTGTATCTGGGCCATCCACTTGCCTCTCTATCCTGGTTAGAGATTCTTTTTTCAAAACAGTAATGCATGGAATAGCCTTCATCTCTCTAAAACAATAGACTTTAGGAGAAAATAGAATTTCAGGAGAAGTTTCTTTTTGCCTATTTTTAGAACCAAAATTTGACTTGCAAGTGTATATCAACATGTAAGAACTCAATACCTCTGGAAATGGGGAAAAAACCCACTGTATTGTGATTTCTGCATGGTAGCACAACCATTTTCAATTGGTCTAATAATATGAACATTTCCTTGAGTACCAAATTAGCACTAGAATACTTTTGTAAGGAATAGGTGACACAGAATATGTTTGCCATCATGGGTAAAGAAAATATTGAATAAATGCCACTTAAAACAATTATTTCAAACTGTAATAATAATTTGCATTTAATGGTTTTGGCAGTATTTTTGATCAATTTAATGCATCCTTGGTGAAAGGAAGCATCAAATTCTTACAAGAACATGCCATGTTGGTATGCCCCAACTGCGACACAGCCTCAATAACTGGGTTTCCATTTAAATGGTTTGCATTTTTTAACCGACATTTCAAAAAATTAATCTAAAGAAAATATTAATTGTTGCACGTTTCCATCCACTACTTTATGCACATAATCATAAGGGAGCCCACCTTGTCATGATGGAGCAGCTGAATGACCTCGCTTCGGAGGAAGTTTTATTTACAGGATTGGAGAAATTGTATCTCGTTTTATTAAATGATGCCAGGAGACGCTGCAGATCAAGTGTAATATCTGGCATAACCGATACATGCCGCCAGCCTACGTATACCTGTGAGCGCCCAGGCTCAAATCTGTTCTGGCAGATTGTGAGGATCCACTTTAAAGACCAGTTGTGGGTTAAACAAATCCAAATGTAAAGGGCTATGTTCTAAGAATTGGTCAGACCTTTCATTGGGCTAGTCACAAACTATCGCACACTCATAACACACGCAAGAATGGTCAAAACACGTCATTGTTTTGCACATACACTGTTTCTATCACTTTAATGTGCATTTTAACTAACGCAAAACTCTATAAAATCCACCTCCTCCTAGCGCATTAAATTTTAAGCATATTTTGAGAGATTATTCACATATCAAGCATTTCCATTCAGGATTTCTTATGTGCAATTTAAAAATGTGCATAAAAATTGTTGGATGGAAAATCAGCTAATGACTGACAGGTGATACCGCCACCATTTCACCGTCTCCGACCTCCACATACGACAGTTAGAGCTACTGTCTGAAAAACACTCACTGAGCACTTTATTAGAAACACCTGTACACCTACTTCTTCATGTGATTATCTAATCAGCCAATCATGTGGCAGCAGTGCAATGCATAAAATTATGCATATATAGGTCAGGAGCAGTTCAGTTGTACACCACTCCCAAAAACAGTACAGAGAAGGTGGCGCAACTGTAAAAACCTAAAGAACTGGGATCTAGGAATCTTAAATGTTGAACCAAATTATCAAAAGATCTCAGTACTCCACTCTCATATAGGTCACCGAGTGTAGTAACCCCCAATCCACTCTGACCAACGGCATGGGGACTTATTAATATGTAATTTAGGGTTTAGCCATATGCTTGAGGTAACATTTAAATAAATGTCCGAATTAAACACTCTGGACACTTTAGTCCAAACCATGTGCAAATGCAAAATAACGGGGTGTGATTCACTTCTCCGGTTAGTTTGATCGAAAGGCTTTGCAATGGCGAAATAGGGGCAAGAACTTCTTGTTCAATAAGAAACCAGGGAGGGGCCCTCTCAGCTGGAAGTGACCAAAGAGCCAAATGTCAAAGACCGAATGCATAATAATAAAACAAAATCTTGGGTAGGCCTAGCCCACCCTTGTCAATTGGCCTATGTAATTTATTGAAATGTAATCTGGGACGTTTTCCATTCCAAATAAAGGACTTCGCTATGCTATCCAATTGTTTGAAATAAGAGAGGGGGACATCTACAAATCATCCTCCTTTCTTATTGCGACTGCTAATGGTTCCAGGGCAAGATAGAATAATAATGGGGAAAGAGGGCAACCTTGCAGGGTGCCCCTATTCAGAGTAAAATAATCTGAAATTAATCCATTTGTTTGTACCGCTGCTACAGGGTGTCTATAAAGTAACATAATCCATCCAATAAAAGTATTCCCGAACCCATATATTTCCAAAATCTTAAAAAGATAATCCCAATCTATCATATCAAACGCCTTTTCGGCATCAAGTGAGATGGCATTGACCGGAGTCTGATCATTCGCCTCTGACCACATTATATTGATTAGACGCCTGATGTTATCAGAAGAGCTTCGGCCCCGAATAAACCCACCTGATCTATATATATAAGAGATGTCATAACTTTACTTAATTGGTTAGCCAAAATTTTTGACAAAATTTTTACATCTAGCTAGATCAGGGAAATTGGACGGTAACTCTTACACTCGCTTGGATCTTTGTCCTTTTTAAGAATCAGATTGATCCAGGCTTGTGTCATGGTTGGGGGAAGCTTTACATTCTTTAATGATTCTGAATAATCTTCTAGCATAAGTGGAGCCAGTTCTGTAGCATAAGATCTAAACAATTCAGCAGCAAAGCCATCTGTCCCCGGAGCCTTGCCTGTAGGTAAGGCCTTAATTACCTCGTCAATCTCCTCCAAGGTTATTTCAGAATCAAGATAATTTTTTGTTCAGTTGTCAGTTTAGGGAGTTCTAATGCTTCCACAAAGTTCCTAATATCTTCATCAGTAGACGAAGACATGGAACTATAGAGATCAAGATAGAATTCTTTAAAAGCATTATTAATATCAGTGACCGAGGTAAATATTTCACCACCAGCAGATTTTACTGAGGGAATGGTAGAAAAAGACTCTCTCTGTTTTATATATCTAGCCAAAAGTTTTCCTGCTTTGTCCCCCTACTCAAAATATGACTGTCTTGCCCTGAATAACCAAAACTCCATTTTCCGCGACAAAATTGTATCATATCTGTATTTCAAACGGGTCAGTTCTCTGAAGCCATTAGACAACATTCACCGTGCTTCAGCTCTGCCTGGACAATTTAATATTCTCTTCCAATTCCACGAGTTCTCGTGCTTTGGATTTTTTGATGAATGAGGCATACTTTATGATCCGACCCCTAAGAACCGCCTTAAGTGCCTCCCAAGCCACGCCTACAGAGGATACTGAGGACCAGTTGGTCTCCATATAAACATTGATTTCAGCCTTTAACATTTGTTGAAAATCAGGATTTTGCAAAAGGGATACATTAAAGCGCCAACTATATGATTTCATTTTTCTCCGTATGAGGCAACACCTCTAAACTCACCAGGGTGTGATCTGAGACTAAAATGAACAATCAACAACAGATGAAATTAAGGATTTAGATATAAAAAAAATAATCTATTCTAGAATAAATCTTATGGACTGATGAAAAAAATTTACAGTCCCTCCCAGATGGGTTCAAAAGTCTCCAAATATCTGTAAGACCAAGATTTTTACACATTCTGTGAAGCGTCAGTGTTGCTCTAGGAGGCTTACATACTTTTGCTTCACTATGATCAAGGACTGAGTCCGTCAATAGATTAAAATCTCCTCCCAATATTATATCATGAGGGGTGCCAGCGGCTTGCAACATCCCTTCAAGATCTATAAAAAGCCCTGATCATCAGCGTTGGGTGCATAAATATTAGCCAAAATCAAACTTTGCCCCTGAATTTCTGCTAAAACAATATTGACTCTTCCTGATTTATCATTAATCTGTTTGAGAAATTTGAATTGTAGATGTTTATTTATCAATATAATGACCCGCCTGCTCTTACTTGGGCCAGTGCTAAAGAAAACATGTCCACCCCATATCTTCCCAAATTTTTCAGCTTGCTGTGGGGAAAGATGCGTTTCTTGAAGAAACACTATATCATATTTCTTACGTTTAAGAAAAGAAATAACTTCTTTTTATGGGGTGCCCCAACCCATTCACATTCCATGTGGAGAGAGACAATCCACTCATATGAACATTTGACATTTTGATATAATAGAAAAAATAAATCGTGTGTCAAACACAAGATTATACAGAACACATTCCAACATTATTGCAACAATCAAACCCCGAACTTCCCCCCGAACAAAACAAACAGAGAAAAGAAAAACATGCGAATTAACCCTGCGCACGACAGCGTCAACCGGCGTCGATCCCTCTAAACTCAAAAGGACCATATACGCCTACGAGAACCCCCGCGACAACTTTGCCATCGGATTATTCAAGTCCGGTGCTTCTGCACAAATTTTGTAAGGCAACACCACATAACAGAAAATACTTTGTAAAACAGACCCCAGCCAATAGGCAGAATAAACACAAAGAACATGTAGATTCATTCACAGAACTGTCTCAAAGGTGTGTTCCTCCACAAAATAAACTCCAGTTGATATCCAGTTGAAAGCCTTTCAGTTTCCTCGGACAAACAGACAAGTGTTCAGTGAGCCAGCTGTTATGAGTTCAGCAGATGACGAAATCATTCTAATGTCCCTTAAAATTACTCCACATAACAAACTCCAGCCAACAGGAGGCATAAGCACAAAGAATGAACAGATTCATCCACAACTGTCCCGAAAGAGTGTTATTCCACAAAACAAGCTCCAGCCGCCAGGCAGAACCAACACAACAAAAACACACAAAAAAACAGACGCCCCGGTTTCTCGAATGGTCACGTGTGTATTGAGCGAGTCAAATTCACTCGGAGGCTGCATAAAAAAAATAAAATAAAAAATACACCATGACTTACTCAGTCCGTCAACTTTATAAAAGACATCCTTTGTGTAGGCATGAAGATATTTTGCAGTCATTCTTAGTGTCCATTCTCAATCTGGCCGGGAAATTCAGTGTAAAAGCGATCATCCATCCATGCAAAAGTTTTTTCAAGGAGTCAATCCACAAAACACACTCCAGCCATTAGACGGAGCCAGCGCAAAAAGAAACAAAAATGGCACCCAGCTTCCTCAGACAGCCAGAGTAAGTACAGCGAGTTAATCCACTCTGGAGCTACATGAAAAACCCCAAGTGGCTTACTCACCCATTGTTTTTATAAAAGACAGTGCTTGCTTTGGACATGTAAATACCCTGAGACCATCCTTCATTTCTATTCTCAGTTTGGCCGGAAACATCAGTGCAAAAGCGATCTTCCGTTGATGTAAGAGTTTCTTACATTCCTTGAACCGATCGTGTTTCTCTCGTCGCATTCGCAAAGTCCGGGAACAAGAAAATATTGTGATTCTTCCAAAAAAGCTTTCCTTTGCTCCTCGCCTGGCGCAACACGAGATCTTTATTGGATGATCTCAGAAATTTGGCCAGAATTGATCAGGGCCTGTCTCCCTCAGCAGATCTGCGAGCTGGGACTCTGTGAGCTCGCTCAATATCCAGTTTATGGCCTGTAATGTCGAGCAGACTCGGGAAGAGCTCGTCCAGGAATTTCACCATATCTTTGCCCTCTTCATGCTCAGGAATTCCAACAATTCGTATGTTATTCCTTCAGCTCCTATTTTCCAAATCGTAAAGTAAAACTATTTTGGATGCGGGTGGATTAGCGGATAATTCCCTTTCTGATGATTCCAGATAATTGATCCATTTCTCAACTTCTGTCACTCTTGTGACCAACTCAGAGAATTTTGTTTCCATCGGCGTATGCGATCGACGTATTACAGCGAGATCCTCCAAGTCAGCAACAACCTTCGTCAGCATCACCGAAATGTTGGACAGTTGACGCTGGATTTCTTCTCCCATCACGCTTTCCAAATTGAGTCCCCGGTCTGCAGACCCAGAGGTTTCATCTTGAGCATATAAGTGTCTTTTAATGTCTCCAGAGCCCGAGGATTTTGACTTCTTTGCCATGTTTACCTCAAAGAACAAGTGTATCGAATCTCACTGGATTATAACATGAAAATAATTAAAAAAAACAGCAAAGTGCGCAGAGCTCGTGATTCACATGTCTGCTTCTCGCATAGCGTCACGTGATCCTTACAAAATATGTTTTTAGATTTTCCACTAATCACCTACAAAAGAGCATGGAACATTAGCGATAAAGTGGTGAGAGCTTGCCTTCTAAGGAAACTTCTATTAGTACCCTTACAGGTAAGGTCCCCATTGGTAATTTTAAATGTGGGAATTGTATAAACTGTCAATATACACAAAATGTGAAAAGTTTTAGCCACCCTGTAAATAATATCATTGCAATAATAAACAGTTTTATCCCGTGTAGAACTAAAAACGTAATTTATTTGATTCAGAGCCCATGTGATACCCTCAAGGACTGTATCACAGAACATACATTTGCAATCGAAATTATTCAACCCCCCAAGACAGTAAGGATTTACAAAGGTAAGCTTTTCTGATGACCCAGAATTTTTAAACTTTACATCTATATCAGCTGAGTGACACATTCAAAGTCATAATGTGAATATATAATCTAATATTTGTAAATAGCAGTATTTTTTAAAAATACAGCCGTCATAATTATACAACCCTTATTGCATGTAGCTGTTTCTTAAATATGTAAGGCTACACAAGTAATTGTTTTAAAACAAAATTAAGTCATCAGTCTGCAATGGCACTTATTTAAGTTTTAAAATTTAAGTTTAGCGTTGTAAGCAAAAATGTATTTCTATGCAAAAAATGCAATTAAAAATAAGCTGTCTCAAAAGCTAATAGAGGAGATCATTTCATTACACAAGAAAGGTCATGGCTAAAAGTACATTTCCAAGGCACTTCAATTTCCAATAGACAAAGTTGGCAGCACCATTCATAAATTTTTTTAAATATGGTACAACAGCAACCTTCTTGGGGTGTGGAAGAAAGCAAAACTTCACCAGGGGAAATATTGACTTGAATATTCAAGAAGTTATAGGAAAGAAGTAGGAAAGACCTGTGGAGTCCTGGAAGAAGGTTTTATAGACGTATGACACTAAACTGAAAATGAGTTTTAGACCCATGAGTCAGCAGTACATCTGGAGTAAGATGACAAGGTGATGACAAGAATGACACCACCCCTACAGTCAAGCACGGAGGTGGGTCAGTCCTGTTATGGGGTGTATAAAAGGGAACTGGAATGCAGGATTCATTCAGGTTTTGTGCTGAGGAGCCAAGACACAGTCCTGGCCATTTCAGCGGCTAGTACAGTGTTGTGGCAAGAGGGACACAATGTCTTGTTCCCTCCATCAGTGAACGGAGGTTACGACAGTAACTGAGACGTTCCCCTTCTGTCACTCACTCAACGTTGTGGACCGCTCGCCATCGAGGGTAGTGAGAGCGGACGAACCCGGAAGTCTATTTCGGGCAGCAAAAGGTGCCCTCCATGACCTCATGAGTTCGTCATGCACCTCTGGGAAGAAAGGAAATGGGGGGGGGGGCGGGGCGTGGCCGTGAGCGGCGCCCCGAACCCAGGAACCAATCATCAAGCCGCGAGCGCTCAGGGGAGGCTGGAGGGTTCCAGTTCAACCCGATACTCGCGGCGGCCCGGTCAAGCATGGCGGTCAGCTCTGCATCGGCCTCAGACTGGGCAGGCAGACACAAAGGTGGCAGCCCAGTCGAGTCCTCGGAATCCGACATTGCCATTGCGCTCTCCGATGCAGCAATCGAAGACTCATCCTGCTCGTGGGCCCCGAAAGAGATGTCAAGCCGGCCATGAGACAGGCTGGTCTCATTTTGGAACCAGACGGGAGCAAACGAGCGTGCTGGGGAACGGGAGGTCCGCGGGGAATTACCCGGTGAGACCTCGCCCATTGAACTCCCCAAATCGCCTCCAGTGCCAGCTGGGCTGGCCTCACACCTGTGGGTAGAAGGCACAGCACAATGGGCGGCTACAGTGGCTTTCCCTCAAAAGAAGGAAAGCCGCGACCGCAACGTTGCCATAGTCATATCCTTGCAATAAGAATATGAACCATCCACAAACGCTGCCTCAGTGTGATCACTGCCCAGACACGTGAGGCAGTGCCCGTGGCCGTCGGAGGCGGAGAGATAATGACCGCATCCAGGAATCACACAAAGACATCTTTAAAAAGATGCATCTTTAAAAAGACATTCATTGTCAATGTGTGTGCTCTAATAGAGAAAATATACTCTTTAGCAGAAATATACACTCTTTTAGCGCTGTCGAAGTGCCCAGGGCGAAATCTGCACTCATCGTGCAGAAGGAGAGAAAGCCACTGGAAATGCGCCGTATATCCAACAGCATACGCTTCTTAAGAGGTGAATGGAACATCACTAGTATTCAGCTCGCTGATAGTACAACCGCTCAGCTCCGAAGAAAAAATCTGAATGAATCCTGCATTCCAGCTCCCTTTTATACTCGTATGTCCGAGGGAGTGGCATGCATATTCCACTCACCAATTCTCATTGGCCTTTTCCCAAAGATCTGAGGTGATCGGGGCTCTCAAGAGCGACCCTTAGTGGCACTACATTGACACAACGTCGAGTGAGTGACAGAAGGGGAATTTACTTTGACTGTTTACTGAGGTTTTAGTTGATGTGTTTTAATTCACATCACCAGAATGTATTGCTGGTCGGGGGGGTTGAAAAATTTTGATTGCAACTGTAGAAGTGCCATTAGAAGAGGGGATTTGACTAATCACATACTGAGGCATTTTAGGGAATTTAACCGCCCAATATCTTCCTTTTTTGTTTTTTGGCATTGAAGTGATTAAACCTTCTGCCAAAGGTGATAATATGGATCAGACAAGGATTTTTAATTTAAAAACTTTATCTCCTCTAGCAATGAATGAAGACTTGGTGATAAATACATTTTTATAATTTTCAACATTTTATGTTTTTTATTTTGTATTTATTTTGAAGTGTATTGGTTTTGTATTTGCAGGTCTTGTATTAAGTTGTTTCTTGTGAATTGTCTCCATGATGTGTAATTTGATGGGTGTGGTTTTCTTATTGACCTACTCTACACTACTATGAGTTTTTGATACAGAGCTAAGCAATTAAAAGGCAGTGCCACCAAATAAAATCTATGTAAACCTTTGGCACTGTAAAATTTTATATAGTAAATAAAAAGTTAAATAAATATTTTTTATATTAAAAAAGTTAGTGAAATGGTGTCGAAATCAGAAGAGGTTTCTAAGGTGAATATTAGATGGAGGTTTAAATGAGTAAAACAAGCCTAACCTAAAACTTTAACCTAAACCTAAGAAAGCAATTTAACTTTTGACCTTTCCAGAGAACCAGGTCTCCTAAATGGCATCCATGTCCAGCTAACTCAATTTTATAAAGTAAGACACAACAGACAACTGTAGAGAAGAAAGGAGAGATGGTAATTGGTCACACTTTCTAATATCATTATCTGACTGTCTTGCAGATTGGGAATATATGGAGAAGCCATTTCCCCACCCAATATTGTCAGGTCCATGGAGCAAGAAAAATAAATAAAGTGAAGGAAAGAAGCAGAAATTGTTGACAGTGTGAGCTGGAAGGCCAGTGGGCGTCTTAAAGGGAACATGTAGCTCATAGAGGGCTCCAAGTTACATCTGTTTTTTTGTAGGTCACCATTACATCATGGATGTTATGGAAAAGACTCAGAAACTCTTTTCATCCTGACCTATTTTAGATAGCGACACACCTTTTATTGAATTCTAAACTGTTTTCACTATAGAGAAAACCCCTGGTGTTACACACTTACCTAAAATGATTTTATCCTGTAGAATAGCCTGTATTAACAGTATGTCAAAAATTGCTGTTTTATCCACTGCAGGGATAGATAGAACTGGGCTTCAAAGAAATGGTTGAAATCAAAGATGAACACCAACTTAAACTGAGAAGTAGGGCTGGGCGATATGGGCAAAAAAAACCTCAATATTTTTTTCATATTGTTCGAATCAATATTTATCAAGGTATACCTTTCATCCCATTAATGGGAAGAAAGGTATATTAGACTGGGTTTATTAGACCTCAAGAATAAATTAAACATAATTTGTTTGTTTACAAGTAAACTCCAGGGGGTTATCTACCTTTAAAGTATATTCAGTTTAGGACTGAATTCTACATAAGTTGTATGACCTCTTTTAGATGAAATTTCGCCAATTTCATCATCTTCATCTGATGCTTGACTCCACTGAAAAATGTTCTAGTGGCGTTCCACACTCCAGCTCAGTAGGTGGAGGCAATGCACCAAAAGCTGGATTGCCAACCTCCAATAAACATCACAAGTAGAAGAAACACTTTCTTGTCTGTAATAGTGCTATGGATCATGAAATAATTATTAAATAAAAAGTAAATAAATAAACAGCAATGGTGTTGAAGCTGGAGTTGTTTTTGTGTTCAGTTGATAGCTGTATAGCATTGTAAGTTCTGTCTTGTTTGGTACACAACAATGTCATATTAGCCGGATAGCCTGCAGCTAGCGGCTCATTACCAGCTTACATGACAGCAGGGCTGCCTGCTAACAGGCCATATACTTCCTAGCCAGCTGATTTCATGACTGTGATTGAACTGCTTGCGTCTTTAGCGTCACAACTGATCCAATCATCTAGATGTATAACATTTTTCCCCCCAATAAATATCAATATCATGTTATCACCCAGCCCTATTGAGAAGTGTTCTGTTTAAAAAAAAAATAATAATACTATAATGATAGCCTACCGGTCTTACTACAGAATCGGTAATACCATACTGACTTAGTCCTGTACCCACATGCTGACAGGCAGCTGCTTTCCAGTGCTCATGTGTCCTTGCGTGCATGCAAAATGCATCTTCTTTTTCAGGTTGACAAAGCCTTGAAGATGTGGAGTACCATGTTGACCCACTTCCATGCCAATACAGGCATAGGCGGCAACCTCTTCGGTCATAATTGCTTTCAGACGTTTGCAATCGGTGTCAAGATAATTGTTCACTGTGAAAACCCATCATTTCATCAGATAATGATGTTTGGGCCTTGCTGCAGTTACATTTCTGTTGACATCTCTCTGCACTGTGCACTCTGTAGGACTTCTGGAAACATTAGCATGTTCAGACTCTACAACAGGAACCCTGGGATCCATTCCACCAACAGAAGGGCTTGACGTGAGGCATAGTGAGGTAAGATGCTTAGTTTTATGCTGAGTTTTAGGCAAGATGCCGGGGCCGAAGTGAATGGTAATACTAATGACTTTAGCACTACCTTTTATAGGTTCCGCAAGAGGTGGAGGCCATGCAGAAGATGGTGCTACACAAGAAAACACTGCTACTACCACAGAAGGAGACGTTTCTCAAGATATACACACCATAACTATGGACTCTATTTCTTCAGATTAGTGGACACTGATCACATCACCATAAAAAACACTGTACTAGCACTACAACAATGTTTCAAACTATCAGAAGTTCTACCAAGCAATCAAGCAACACTCTGGGATTACTACAGAATAAAAAAAGTTTACACACCATATACCATGAACAAAATATAGCTCAACCTGCAAACATTCCTCAAAAATGACTATATGGGTCAACAGTGCTTGAATTTGATGACATAGATGTACCACCAAGTACAGACTATGACCCATTCAAAAACACACGGGACAAAAATGGCTCAACCCGGAGATTGTAAAATCTCGTGAAGGTATTGGGTGTTGCCCAGCCCGCTGCTCTGCAGATGTCTGCTAAAGAGGCACCGTTGGCTAGTGCCCAGGAGGATGCCACACTCCTCGTGGAGTGTGCTCGTAATCCCAAGGGGGAGGGCATGCCCTGGGCCTGGTATGCCAAAGCGATGGCATCCATGATCCAGTGGGCAAGCCTCTGTTTGGAGGTAGCATTCCCTTTCCGCTGTCTGCCAAAGCAGACAAAGAGCTGCTCAGCGCATCTAAAGCTCTGTGTGCAATCCAAGTAGATGTGCAAAGCATGCACTGGACACAGCAACGACAAGGCTGGGTCTGCCTCCTCCCGGGGCAGCGCTTGCAGGCTCACCAACTGATCCCTAAAAGGAATCTTGGAAACCTTGGGCACATAGCCCACTCGGGGTCTCAAGACCACGTGAGAGTATTCTGGACTGAACTCCAGACAGGTGTCACTGACAGAGAACGCCTGCAGGTCCCCAACCCTTTTGATGGATGTTAGCGCAGTCAGGAGGGCAGTTTTCAATGAGACTGCCTTTAGCTCAACTGACTCCAGGGGCTCAAACGGGGCTCCCCACAGGCCCAGCAGGACTACGGAGAGATCCCACAATGTAATGAGGCGCGGCCTAGGAGGATTCAACCTCCTGGCACCTCTCAGGAACCTGATAATCAGGTCGTGTTTCCCCAGGGATTTACCATCCACCACGTCGAGTGTGCGCCACTACAGCAGCCGCCGCATACACCTGCAGGAAGGAAAGCACCGACCCGACTGCGCATCTCTAGGGGTCTTCGCCTCGGGAAGAACACCAATTTGTGAACAAATGCCACTTCAAGGCATACAGCTGCCTCGTAGAGGGAGCCTTGGCCTGAGTGATCGTGTCTACCACCGCTGGTGGTAGGCCACTTAGATTTTCCACATCCCATCTAGGGCCCAGACGTGGAGATTCCAGAGGTCTGGGTGCATGTGCCAGATGGTGCCCCATCCCTGAGAGAGGAGGTCCTCCCTCAGGGGAACTCACCATGGAGGGGCTGTCACGAGGAGCGTGAGTTCCGAGAACCGAGTCTGGGTGGGCCAGTACGGCGCAACACGAGGATGACCTGTTCCTCATCCTCCCTGACCTTGCACAAGGTCTGTGCAAGCAGGCTCACTGGGGGAATGCATACTTGCATGGGGAGCCTCGGTCAGAGAATACCAGAGTGGGCAGTGGGAGGATTCCCGGGAAGCAAACAGGTCTACCTGCGCTTCGCCGAATCAACTCCAGATCAGCTGGACCACCTGGAGGTGGAGTCTCCACTCTCCCCTGAGCGTCACCTGTTGTGACAGTGCATCCGCTGTATGGTTGAGGTCGCCCGGGATGTGAGTGGCCCACAGCGACTTCAGTCTCCAGACTCCAGAGGAGGAGACGACGGGCGAGTTGCACCTTGGCAGTTCATATATGCTACTGTCACCGTGTTGTCCGTCCGGAACAACACATGCTTGCCCTGGATCAATGGCCGAAGCCTCCACAGGGCCAGCAATACTGCCAGCAACTCGAGGCAGTTGATATGCTAACGCAGTCGCGGTCCTGTCCAGGAGCCAGCAGCTGCATGCCTGTTGTACATGGCGCCCCAGCCTAACTTGGTGGCATCTGTTGTAATCATGACATGCCTGGACACTTGCTGTAAGGGGACCTCTGCCCACAGAAATACAAGGCCTGTCCAAGGGCTGAACGTACTGTGGCAGATTGGTGTAATGGCCACGCAATGCGTGCCGCGGCACCATGCCTATCTCGGGACTCAAGTCTGAAGCCAGTGCTGGAGCAGTCTCATATGCATTAACCCGAGCAGCGTGACCACCGCCGAGGACGCCATATGCCCCAGGAGCCTCTGAAAATATTTCAGTGGGAGCACTGTTTTCCCCTTGAACAACTTCAGGCAGCTCAGCACCGACTGCACGCACTCGTCCGCAAGGCATGCTATCATGGAGACCGAGTCTAACTCCATTCTGAGACAGGGATGCTCTGAATCAAGGAGAGCTTTCTCTTTTCCCAGTTGACCCGAAGCCCCAACCGGCTGAGGTGCCTGAGCACCAGGTCCCTGTGCACACACAACAGGTCTCGAGAGTGGGCTAGAATCAGCCAGATGTCGAGATAATTGAGGATGAGGACGGCCACTTCCCTTAGCAGGGCAAGGGCTGCCTCTGCGACTTTCGTAAAGATGCGAGGCAACAGGGACAGACCGAAGGGGAGGACCTTGTACTGATATGCCTGGCCCTCGAAAGTGAACTGCAGGAAGGGTCTCTGCCGAGGTAAAACTGAGACATGGAAGTACGCATCCTTCAGGTCTACCGCCGTGAACCAATCTTAATGCCGAACGCATGACAGAATACACTTCTGACCACTAAGTCAGCAAGGCGGACATCGCCTGCCCGAGTGCCCGCGCCGTGACCTTTGTTGCTTGGAGGGCAAGATCGGTCGCCGAGCACAGCTCCTGCATCACTTCGGGGTCAGGACTACCACGTGCAGCTCTTTCAATGCCTTTGCCTAGTGTACTTGCAGGAGGGCCATGGCATGCAGGGTGGAGGCGGCCTGTCCAGCGGCACTGTAAGCTTTGGCCACCAGAGACGATGTAGGCTTACAGCCCCTGGATGGGAGTCTCGGGCGATTCCGCCAGGTGACGGCATTTTACGGGCACAAGTGCACCGCAACCGCCTTATCTACCTGAGGAATCTCCGTGTATCCCCTGGCCACCCCACTGTCGAGGGTAATGAGAGCGGATGAACCCAGAAATCAGGTCCGGGCAGTAAAAGGTGCCCGCCACGACTTTGTGAGTTCTTCAGGCACCTCCGGGAAGAATGGGACCAGGGCAGGGCGTGGCCACGAGCGGCGCTCTGAACGCAGGAGCCAATCATCAAGCCACGAGGGCTCAGGGCAGGGTGGAGTGTTCCATTCCAGCCCGATGCTCACGGCAGCCCAGGCAAGCATGGTAGTCAGCTCTGCATCAGCCTCAGACTGGGTGGCCACACCCAAAGTTAGAAGTCTAGTCGAGTCCTCAGCGTCTGACTGTGCCAACCCACTCTCCGTGCTGCGATCAAGAGCTCATCCTGCTCACAAGCTCCGAAAGAGACATTAAACTCGCCTAGTAACAAACTCAACATATGAACCCTTAACAGGGACTTTCAAAGGATACCGATCACACACTCTCAACATTTCATCATGACAAATCCAACCATAAAAATCATCAATGATCACATTCTTGACTCGTCTTTGTGAGAAATTGAAAAACTGTGTTGAATTAGTCTGTCCAGATGCAGTAAGTACCAAATATTTAGATATGTAATCCTGACAACAAAGATAAATGCTGCATTCCATTCAACTCGGAAAGTCATAATTTCCAACTTGCTTCTAGGAAAAATGGAATGGAATGGAATGCCACTTGAACATGGAAACTCATGCAGAAATCTTCAACTCGCAGAGATACAGGTGTGTGACGTCACACAAACATGTCAGCACCCAGGAAGATGTACAAAGTTAGTGATAAACATTCAGTTTTACTAAATAATATTGATCAGTGAGTCAAAGTTCCTAGATTACATGATATTAAAGCTTGTTTTACAAACATTTGCTGAGACTGGTGTACAAAACATGGTAAATTACACTCTCTTTTGATAATTGTACACATGTAGCACAAATTCTAACATTGCAGCATTGTATATCAATTAGGATGCTAGGAGACGTCTCTAGTGACAGTCAAACACCTAAGCTAACGGGAGCGTTGCAGTTTTGTTTCCTTACACGCCATCTTCCGAGCATCTGGCAACGGAAAACCTTTATGGTGGGAGATTGGAGATATCAGTGTAATAATATCCCACATCCGACTTTGAATGGAATTCTGCATAATATACAAATGTGCTCAAGGACAGTCACAGTTTTTTGTTTTTTGCATAACTGGTTTATTAAGACATGATGCCATGAACCTCACAAACTTTGGCAAATCAAGCTACTATTTTTCTCATAAACACTTATTTTAGCCTATTATTGTGAGCTAACATCTAAAATAAATAAAAATCACCTGAAGAATCAATTATATATAACAGAATAAAAGTAAATTGTACTCTAATTGTGTTGAACTACAGAAAGTCGAAAGGGACAAAATAATCACGTTTTTAATCACGTTTTTTAAAAGTGATCGTGACCGTCAGAAGGCGAGAGATAATGAGCGCAACCAGGAATAACACAAAATCGGAAAAGCATCTTTAAAAAGACGCGTCTTTAAAAAGACGTTCCGTGTGTGCCGCTCTTTTAGAGAAATGTCCTCTTTTAGAGAAATATACTCTTTTATTTCTGCCGAAGCGCCCAGGGGCATTCTCTGCAGTGCACCAGTGCAGAGGGGGGAGAAGCCGCTGAAATGCGTCGTCAGATCCAGCAGATCCGCCACCCGGATTGAGGATAACATGACTGCGTCACATGCAAACAAATATATTATTTTCAGATATCTACCTTTCCCTGTCCACACTACAATGTGAAGACTGCATTTGCCACAAACTTGCCGTAAATTCACCACTGATAATTTTATCCTCAATCCATGTTATCCATTCAACCCAAAACAATCAAGATGGCAGCCCATGTTGTAGTGCTGTTGTTGTGCCTGGCTGAGTTCTGAATGGCATACTACTGCCATATGTGTCTATGGCAGAAATACCCTAACAAAAAATCTAAAATAGCTGCAAACTTGCCGCAAGTTTGCCGCTTGTTATTTTCATATGCAAATGAGCTTATGATTTGCTGCAAATGTTTACCAGAAGTTTGCAGCTCTTCACCGCTTGTGGTGAACCTCCGGAAAACTTTTGGCAACAATGGACAATTTGCTGTAAGTTTGCCACAAAGTTCATTTGCATGTGAAGATTTGCAGCAAGTTTGCTGCAAATTTGCCATGAACTCTCGATTTTCGTAAGGGTAGTATGTGTTGTATGGCAGTATGTAATTCCAAACTCAGCCCCTGATATTTAATTTGATAGCGTTGTAAAGATAAATGTTACTTTGTACAACCTTCACATTACATTCTTTCAAAAGGCGACAGGAAGTTTACTTGGAATTGCTGTCTGGCGACGGAACACGAGGAAATTGCATTTCAGACCGCACATGGAATGGCAATTTTTCGCATGCACAGTAAGGGGATTAAAGAGTTTTTATACGTTTTAGTGTGGACAAGCAACTTTTGGAAAATGCTTGAAAACGGCAGTGTGGACTAGAGCATTCCAAAAACGAAAACTGCGTTTTTAAATGTATCTGATGAATGTGGACGTAGCCTTAGTTTTAGTTCCAGTAATATTTAAAGACATATTTAATATAAATGAAACCACAGTTGTAACTTTTATTTTATTTATAAAAGCATTACATTGCAATGTTCCATCAAAGAATGGCTCCCATACGTATCCTAAGAGGCCTGGGCTTAGCCCCGAATATCCACTGACCCTAGAACTGCCCCTGCACTTATGTATCATCCAACGCATCCTGGCGCAGACTGACTGTACAAGACGTGAAGTCGAAAACAATATACATTTTCTCCTAAAATGATACAAATGTCAAAACTTCAGGGACAAAGACAAGGCACTTTTCCAAAAATTGGTTCCAAACTTCCCCACACTGGTGAAAAAATTAAAATGATTGATGACGAGGGGCGGCACAATACCAACATGTCAGTAGACACCACTAGTGAGGAATATTTATTATGTTAATGGTTGATTTATTACTCTGAAAAGAGAGAATATTGTAGGCTATAATTACATTTATTTTTATTCTATTGTATTTTTTTAACCTGTATTTTTCATAAATTTGACCCCACATTTCCTGTATCTGTTTATTTACTTCATCCTATTTATTTTCTATAATTGTCTGTTTCAGTACTTTAAGTGGTACCTATGCTTGCCAATATTGTAAATGCTGACAATCATTCCAATAAAGCTTTGTTGACTCACACTTCTCTGGAGCCATATCAAGGACTATTCCAATCTGAATTAAGTTAATTTGAAATCTAGGAATGTCCATCCATTTTCTTTAGTTGTCCTATTTAGGGTTGTGGGTAGTGCTGAAGCATAATCTAGGCATGTGAAATTTTTTAATATTATTTTTGTATTTTTAAACACCAGATTTTGTGTTTGAATTATTAGAGGTGAAATATGTGTTTTCATACACTTCTAGTAGAGGAATTTTCTAGTTCCAAAATACCTTTTGGTTCCATTCTGGGACCTCTCTACCAAACACAACCATACACATGAATTATTTTCATATATCTCTTTCTGAGTCACTCTCTGGGTCTATCTCTGATGAATGGCTCTCTATAAGCTGGTCTCTTGGGTTAAGTACTAGCTTTGGCACAGACTTCATGTTGCTCTACAGTCCTCTGAGTAATGCTAAACTGCATCACATGCTAACCCTCTCTCTAACACACACACACACGCACGTATGCACACACATACACACACACATTCTCATATATTCCTTCATAATATGTCTAGTAATTGAGGTTCTTGTATACTGTTAAATCATGTGTCATGTCTCATGAAACGTTTGAAGAACATGTACGGGTCATATTTCACCCCAAAATCACAAAGAAATTAGAAATTATATTTTGCTTTAAAAAATGAGGTATTGTGACATCATTTTATAAACAATTAACCTCTGTAAAGTGGTTAGAGGGAAAGGAGGCGAGAACCGGCTTGATAATATAAATAATTGTTTAATAAGAAACTGAGCCAAAAAGACAAACACACACACGGGTGTTGGACATTCTCTCTTTCTCGCACTGCCGACTCCGGTCGCCCTTATGCCTCTCGGGCTTAATCAGCATAATTAGGTGCCGGGTGTGGAATCACAACCCGGCCCCGCCCTCCGCCTTGCCACATTCCTCCCTTGTTCTCTCAGGCTGGGGAGCCCCGGCATGATGTACATCCCCCCACCCCCTTTCCTGGCGTGCCCTTCCACCCCGTCTGCTGGCAGGTCATCCCCGTCTTCCTGGATCTGGGGAGGGGACAAGGGGAGGGAAACAAAAATAATAACAAACAAAAAAAACACAGTACATACACACTGTAACAGTGATGATAACAACACGATAATATTTAAAAAGAGAGGGATAGGCCAACGCAGAGCGGCAGTGGGAGAGAGAGAGGAGAGAGGAAAAAAATAATTTACTCACCGGTTCTCCGATACGCCGTAGCCTGGTCCCCGGCCACTCCTCCACCCTCTAGCGGATGACAGCCATGCCTCCCCAGGCGGATCAGAGGCAGTCCTCCGGCCCCTGGCAGACGGAACACCCCGCCATGTTTCCGGTGGACGGAAGGGGTCTCTCCCACCCCTGGCAGCGGTCCTCCCGCTCCAGGCAGTCGTCCAGGAGCCCCTCCCCGCTTGCGGTCGGCGGTTCTCTGACCCCGCCACCTTTAAGCGGCTGGTAGGGGTCTCCTCCATCCCTAGTAGTGGCCCTGTCTGCTCCAGGCGGTCAGTTAGGAGCCCCTGGGGTGCTCCATTGGGGTGGGCGGTAGTGGCGAGGACTCTACTACGGCACATCCCTCCTCCTTCCCGGGTTGTGGCACCAGTGTAAAGGGGTTAGAGGGAAAGGAGGTGAGAACCGCCTTGATAATATAAATAATAGTTTAATAAGAAACTGAACCAAAAAGACAAACACACACACAGGTGTCAGACAGCTGCCCGTAACTCTCTCTCTCTCTCTCTCTTTCTTGCACTGCGGTCACCCTTATCCCTCTCTGGCTTAATCAGTCTAATTAGGGGCCGGGTGTGCAGAATCACGACTCGGCCCCACCCTCCGCTCTGCCACAACCTCATTCCAATTACAGTAATGCAAAAAAAAGAAAATAAAAAAATTCTTTATAAATGTAATGTGAAAACATTAATAATGTTAGAATGAAAAATAATAAGAATCACCATTGTCCAGAGACATGTCCATAATGAGAATGGGACAAAAATGAGATTTCGGGTAGTAATGTGCTTAATTTTCACAAAAATAATGTCACAATGTAAAAAAATTTAATGGTCCTAAAATAGGCTTCTGTTTCTTTATGCAAAATATATATTTTTTCTTTTATGACCTTGACATGTTTTACTAAGATTCACCACTTAATTCTTCAGTAAATCTTCCGACTATCTGTAGATAAAAACAGCATCTGTGCTGTTGTGCAGTGAGTATGGAAAATGCTGCAATGTCTTTATCAGAAACTATGCTGCTTTGTATAATGCCGGCTCACTGGAACCAGCTATAATTGTACACACAACACACATTGAGAAAGGCCCTTAAGGAGGTCTTCGTACACACTTGTATTCTCCCTCCTCTCTCTCTCATTAACTGAATACATACTCATGCATCTCTCTCTCTCACTTCCTGTCAGAGTTGTGCAGCTGTTATTCTTACTCATGTTCTTACATTCCTCTCAAATCCTGCTTTGCCAAACTCTGTCTTTCCTCTCTTCCTTCCCTCTTTCACTCGCACTGCCCTTTGCTTCTTCATTTGTTGGCTTTTCACTCTCTTCTCACTTTTATTTTTCCATTTTGAATTGTGTCTTCATCTATGAGTGTGTAAAGTTAAAATGGATGGATGTATGTGTATGCGAGAAAGATTCACTTGTAATTGCTCACAAAAAATAGAATTTTTTTCACACTTACCGTTTACCTTTATAATTGATATCCTTGAGAGTAGTTCTGGATTTACAGTTATGCTGTAAAATGGTGAAATGTGTAATTATTTCGTAAAATTGCTAAAATATATAGGTAGTCCGTGTAAGTGGCACAAGGTCTAGTTTGCCATTTTTGTCAGAAATAAATCATTGCGCTGAAAGTTGCAGTATGTAAGATTCAGAAAACCTTATTATTAATGACATCTGTGGCTGTTAAGTGAACTGCAGCCAGCTACCTGTTGCTCGTGCTCGTGCACACACTCCATAGGGATGCGAGCAAGCATCGACCAAAACAATGACGTAACGTACCAAGAGGCTGAATGTGATTCACCGACGTCATGCTGACAGATGAGGTAGCATAATTAAAATTACACAGTTATGATTGTTTTACTATAAACTTTGAGACTGTATATTATATTTGAGTCTCCAGTGCTGGAACAGGGCTAAAACAAAGTGTGGATAAAGGTCTGGTTAAGCGAGACTGTAGTTTGAAGTAATCACTTTTCTTTGCATGTTAGCTAGCTAGCCAGCTTTATAAGTAGCTGTTAGCTAAATTTGGTGGTTGATGACAGTAACTGTTTATAAAATAGACTGTACATTACAAATATGTTGACACAATTCAGTATTGATGTGATTCCATCACAACTGTCATTTTGATATATCGATGTGCTATTGTATTATAATAATAGAATGTATATATTTACTGTATAACCAAGTTACGTTACACTAATGAATGGGTCTTTTTGCATTATACTGAACATTGTCTAGCATTCATTTCATGTGTTATTTTAGTTTACCTTACTGAATAATTACAGATTAACATTGATTATGACAGTTACTGTGAATCAGCATACCTAACTTTTAGTATAAAGAGAAGATCGTTGAAATTATTTATAGGTAGCTTGCAATTCATCAGCGTTAGCAGGCAAGATCAAGTTAGCTAAAATTACACAGATCAATCCGTATGGCACTATATTTCTATATACAAACATGCTTTGCAGTTATGTAAGCTTAACTGTCCAATAAGAAGAATGCAAATTCAGGGTCGGTTTTGATCCCCAAAACCAAATGAATGTCCCTCCAGGAATGAGAGCCGGCCGTTTGCTGGATTCCATCTCTAAGATAATGTTACCTAGTGTTGCAGTTTGTTGTCGTTGTTGAATAGCGGAAGAGAAGCACTGAAGCAAGGCTCTCAGGAGCATGCATAAACGTCACATCCTTTGGATTTTCCTGGCAAAACCGAAACACTCCCTTCACATGAAAATCAGTCTACAGGCCTTAATAGGCAACCTAGGAAGTCCAGGAAGGGCTCATTTTTTTAAGTTGCGTTACAAGCTGTTCACACATTGGCAAAAAAAAAAAAAAGGTGAATATTACATGAAAATTGTTACATATTGCACCTTTAAAGGAATAGTTCACCCAAAAATCTGAAAGTCCATGTCCAAACTCTGGAATTACAAGGGTACATAAAATTATGTCCCTGACAATTAGAGTTTACACTAGCTATGACGTTGTGTGTCAGTAGATCAGTGATTAAATATACTTACATATTCTATAATTTAACAGAGCCTACATCCAATTAGTCCTGAAGAGCAATACCTTTTCCACTCGTAAGAGCATGTCTGATGTTCAAGAAGAAGGACACAGTTACTGTGCAAAGAATGTAAGACACAAATGGTCTATATTTCTATTATCCTTATATATACTGCATACAGCCCATTTATACTAGGTACCAGCATCTTGCAAATGGGCTATCTTCATTTATATCACACGATTTTGCTAACACACTGACACCTAATTCAAAAAATGTCATGGCCATGCCCAATGACTTTGCACTACTATGCGTTTTGCATAGTAGTCTTAAGCACGGTATTGTGTATGAAACATTTGTCCATACAAATTTATATTAGATATGAAAACACACACACACAGGACCAGTAACAGGCGTCGATCTTGAGATGAAGATGCTTAAGTCTTTATTCCAGTGTAGCAGTGACAAAGTACATGTAGCACCTTGGATTCAGCTGAGTCAGTCTGAACAACAAACATTCTAATCTCATACCTTTATATAGTGTGTAAAAACAGTTTGCTGCCAATAATTATAATGAGTCTACGCTTTCAATGTAAATGAAGTTACGCTCCTAATGTACATTAGATTAGACAAAAGTTGTGGCGCCGATTTGTCTGGGATAGTTCTCGATGGCCCATTGCCGCTCCCACACTATAATTGTTGAGAAGTGATACCCCATGTGTTGTGACACAGAAGTATGGATGCTTACTTGTCTCTATGATAATGAAGCCGTCTGGGTTGAAGTGTTGTATCTACACAAACTGGGTTGGGTGGAACTCACATCGAGGCAGACTGCATTTCCTTACAGTCCCTGCTTTAATGCTTTCGGCCTAAAAAGCATCACAACCATTTCCTTGACCCATATCATACCTGCCTACTTGAGCAGGTGCCCAGGGCAGTGATGCCCTGCCTTAGAATCTCTTTTGGCCAGCGGGGGGAACCTTACTCATCGTTCAGTCATCACCTCATGGCACTGGTTTCAGCTCCATCCCCAAAGGCAATTTATCATAGGCTGTTTCTATAATTTGGTACTATGTTAAAATACTTTCTTGGGTTTGGAAGAGTGGCACTCAAGAACCATCAAAGCCAACAGACCATCTCAGCATGAAGACTGAAACAACTAAAATATGAAGACAGTTCCAACATTTGGAGCAAACGCATCAATAAATGTACAATATAATATATTTGTATAGTGTGTGTGTGTGTGTGTGTGTGTGTGTGTGTGTGTGTGTGTGTGAGTGTGTGTGTAGTTTTTTTCCCAGTGTCGTGCATATTCTGTGTCTTTTCTGTATTGTCTTAGTACATGAGCTCATCCTTTGTCCACATGTTTGCCATTTAGGTGTGTGGGGATCATGTGCTGAAAGTGGTTTAATCTTGCTGATTTTCTTTTCCATTGTCCAAACGTTTCTCTTTGGAAGATGGATCCTTCTGGATGAACCATGTTTGGAGTTTCTTTTTGAGTCCATTCGTCCTATTGGTCCAGGCATTTTGGTGGGTCTTCTGTACCATTCTTGCCTAGAGTTCTGTAATCCGTTTGGGTCTCTAGGCTTCTGGATCTTTTTAATACTCAGAGTTCTCTAATCTGAGGTGGTCCTCTAGTTCTACTGGGTCATTCTTGTCTGGAGTTCTCTAATTTGAAGTGGTCCTCTGGGCTTCTGGATGTTTCAGGCCTGAAAGTCTCCTCTGGATTTTCTGGTTTGTTTCTTCTGTTCTTTTCAGAATCCCCTGGCTCCTCTGGTTCTACTGGCCTTCAATCCACAAGACTGGACAATCTTCCTCCAGGAGATTGCACATTTCAGACAAGCATCTCAATGCTTATATCTGAAATGAGAAATAAAAGAAGAGGTTTCCCCCCTTTCCCCCATAAGAATCTTCACACATTCAAAACATTAATCACAGTTTCATCATAGATCAGTAGACCAGTATTTATCATACTTAAATGGAATAAATAGGAATTTAAAATCAAAGTCATAAAACATGTCCCACGAGTAAGGAAACAATCATAAACAATCACCCCCATTTGATAGTAAACATATTTAGTAATGTGGCTACTATCATAAAACTATTTCTCCAGTTCCAATTAACATCTGCTTGTGACTGAGGTACAGTTGTGGTGTTCATGCAGTGATGGATGTTCATGTAGTGATGTGTCTGGAAAGATGTGAATGGCATCTTCCTTAATTTCCTTCAACAATGACAATTGTTGCTCTAAGCTTCTAACTTTCTTTATGAGTCATTTTGGAAATGATTTGCTCGTATGGTGTATTTACAGCTACATGCAGAGCAATGGCTTCCCACATGTGTGGGATACTCTGTGTTATCAATGCAGACTTTAACATGAGGTTTTGCTTAGTCACATTTGGCACTCCACTGTAAGAGCTAAACATTTCCCACAACCTGGATGCAAAAGCTACGGGATGTTCCCCAGGTTCCTTTGTCACATCAGTTATCTTTTTCAAGTTAACCAAATCAGCTCCAACAACCCCAAGTAGAGCTTCTCTCCTTGACACTCCTGTCTGCTCTTTTGCTGTGAACACTGAGAGATTGCTCTCGTGAATGTGTGAGGAAGGCAAGTCACAAGAATTATCCATGCATCTGCATCTGACAATCTGTAAAGGTCCACTACATTCTCCAGATTCAACAAGAACTCAACAGGATCTCTGTCACTAGGTTGAAATTCACCCACTGCTTTAACAAGACTCTGAATGTCAGTGAAAGACAGCTGGATTACAGATGGGGCATTTCCAGATCTATTATCGCATATTCTCTCATTTCCAGTTCTGGGGTCACTAACTCTCTCATTGTCAGTTCCACCCCTTCTTGTTCTAACTGGTGCTATTGGGAAGCTCACAGAATCCTCTGGTGACTCATGTCTCTGAGCAAAGAATGTCTTTTGAAGTAAAGACCTATCAGACTCATTTTCTGACATAAAATTAGCTATTTCTTGTCTAAGTTTCACAATTTGTTCCTTCGGGAATAATCTCCTCAGCTTGGTACTTTCTCAAAGACATAACTCTGTCACTGATTTGAGTATGAAGCAACTTGTTTTCTGCCTTCATTTCCTCCAATCTTTTCTTAGTTACTTTGTATGATGCAAAAATAGCTTGAAGTGCATTAGACAACTTTCCTTCTTTGCTTTTATGCATCTTTGGATAATTTTTGACCCGGGATATAGCCCACTCATAGGGCTCATCCACTACATTCTCTATCCCATCAAACAATACCTGTGAGCTGTGCTTAGCTATGTATTTCACAATCAGCTCATCCATTCTTAAAATCTTATTGAATTTCTGTACTAATACAATAGGCTATTCACAATTGTTTCTTCACTGACTATACATTATCTAATTACTTGAAGACATTCATTAGTCTACTCTAGTTATTCACAGCTCCTGTGCTTCGGACGCAAATGAATAAAATGTCACAGTACATCAGGCCTTTGAACTTGTAAATGTCTCACTGCTTCGGACACAGCCACAGTCCATCGGTCATCTAAATTCAACTTCACTAACATTCACTCTTTATGGTCAAACAGTTTAAAATATAACACTGCCACACTACGTCGGGCAAAACCACACTACATCGGATTGTTGTTACACTTTTAAACAGTCTACCCAGCCATGGTACATCGGGCTTAACAACACTTTAAAACATTTTCATGGTACGCTGGAGAAAAACAACACTGCTTCGGGTTATAGTTTTAAACTTAACGGAGCTGCAGTTTGTCTGGCTCACTACACTAATATTAGTTTAATTTACTTTAGAAACAATTATTCCAAAACAATTCTGCACCACACTACGTCAGGTACGCAGTTACTTTAGAATATTTAACAGAATTGTAATAATCTACTGCAAGTTTCATTTGCTTTAGAAACAACCATTTCATATAATTCTGCCCCACACTGTCAGGTTGATTCAGTTACTTTTGAATATTTAACAGAATTATAACAATTCAACAGCAAGTTTCAGTTACTTTAGAAACTTAATGCTCAAGCAGTTTATTACTTTAGAAACAATTCCAATACAACTCGCCACCACACTGCATCAGGACGATTTAATTCCTTTAGAATCTTAACAGAATTGTAAAGAATTAGGCATAAGACTTAACAAAACTCTACCTGCTAACACTGAATAAAGCGTCATGGTTACTGGTGTAACCTCCGTTCCCTGATGGAGGGAACGAGACGTTGGTGTCAATGTAGTGACACTAGGGGTCACTCTTGGGAGCCCGAGACACCTCTGGTCTTTGATAAAAGGCCAATAAAAATTGGTGAGTGGTATTTGCATGCCACTCCCCCGAACATACGGGTATAAAAGGAGCTGGTATGCAACCACTCATTCAGGTTTTACACTGAGGAGCCTATATAAGGTCCGGCCGTTTCAGCGGGTAGTTCAGCGTTGTGGCAGGAGGGACCAACGTCTCGTTCCCTCCATCAGGGAACGGAGGTTACACCAGTAACCATGACGTTCCCTATCTGTCACTCACTCGACGTTGGTGTCGATGTAGTGACATTAGGGGTCCCTATACAAAACGCCACAAGGCTGAACTGTGTTACGTGAACTGGCGGTGTGTGGTGGGCAGACTTGCTGTGTGCCTCATAGCCAGCACACCAGGTCGACACGTAACCTCCCCCAACACAGTTATGAGTGTCGAATGGCCCTTTTTGGGGACAAGTCGACTACCCAGAAATAGAGACAGGCTTAACCCAGTCGTGGCCTCTTTCCTCTTCTCTTTTTCCACTCCCTAAAAAAGAAGGGGGATTATCTGACTGGGTCGCCAGGTCTAGTCGGGGGGTGTCCCTCCCAAGGGGAGGACACCGCGGAGACCACACCTCGCCCCAAGAGAGGGAGGAATATTTAAGTGGAAGAATACATCACATGGTCTTTCCAACCATGTGGAGAGCCTTCAAGGTAGATCCTGCCCAATGGGGGAGGAGTTACTATAACATGGAGACTGGGGCAGAGGGGCTCTGCCCAAGGAAGACGCAGTTTGCCAACAGGGAAATGAATTAGTGGAAGATATAGATCGCATGGGGTTAGCCTTACAGGGAACCGCCACATGCGGAGCACCTACCCCAGAACCGGGCTCTTAGTTAGCGCGTGTACTGGGCCGGCAGCGAGTCTCTCCAAAAACTCAACTGCCACAGGGCTCGGAGGAAGTCAACCAGGGAACAACTTTTGTGAACACTACTGGGAATTAACAGCGCACGTCTTCAGCTCAAAAGGAGGTGGAAGGCGCTATGTGCAAGCGATACACCCAGCCGGCTATCCCGGGCTTATCCGCTTGTGTTGCGTGCCACTACCTGGGACGAAACCGGTTCCACCTGGAGGTTGTAGAACCATGCAAAGGTGTTGGGTGTTGCCCAGCCCACTGCTCTGCAAATGTCTGTTAGAGAGGCACCTCTGGCCAGGGCCCAAGAAGCCGCTACACCACGGGTAGAATGGGCTCGTAGCCCTACCGGGGGCAGCATGTTTTGGGCGAGATATGCCATAGTTATGGCGTCAATGAGCCAGTGGGCGATCCTCTGCTTGGAGACAGCGCTTCCTTTCTGCTGTGCACCAAAGCAGACAAAGAGCTGCTCAGAGACTCTAAAGCTCTGTGTGTGATCCAAATAGATGCGTAAAGTGCGCACCGGACACAGCAACGACAGGGCTGGGTCTGCCTCCTCCTGTGGCAGCACTTGCAGGTTCACCACCTGGTCCCTAAAAGGAGTGGTGGGAACCTTCTCAGGTTGGGGTCTCAGGATTATGTGAGAATAGCCCGGACCGAACTCCAGGCACGTTTCGCTGACAGAGAACGCTTGCAGGTCACCTACCCTCTTGATGGAAGTGAGCGCAGTCAGGAGGGCAGACTTCAAGGAGAGTGCCTTAAGCTTGGCTGACTGCAAAGCTCAAAGGGGGCTCTCTGTAGACCCTGAAAAACTACAGAGGTCCGATGAGGGAACGAGGCGCGGCCTGGAGGGATTCAGCCTCCTGGCGCCTCTTAGGAACCTGATGATCAGATCATGCTTCCCTAAGGACTTACCGTCGACTGCGTCATGGTGTGCTGCTATGGCAGCAACGTACACATTCAAGGTGGAAGGGGACAGCCTCCCTTCCAACCTCTCTTGCAGGAAGGAAAGCACTGATCTGACTGCGCATCTCTGGGGGTCTTCCCGATGGGAAGAACACCACTTAGCGAACAGACGCCCCTTAAAGGCTTACAGGCGCCTCGTAGAGGGAGCCCTAGCCTGAGTGAACGTGTCTACCATCGCAGGTGGGAAACAGCTTAGGTCTTCCGCGTCCCGTCCAGGGGGCAGACATGGAGATTCCAGAGGTCTGGGCGCGGGTGCTGGATGGTGCCCCTTCCCTGAGAAAGAAGGTCCTTCCTCAGGGGAATTTGCCCGGGGGGAGCTGTCGCAAGGAGCGTGAGGTCCGAGCACCACGTCTGGGCGGGCCAGTAGGGTGCTTACCAGGATGACCTTCTCCTCATCCTCCCTGACCTTGCACAGGGTCTGTGCAAGCAGGCTCACTGGGGGAAAACACATATTTGTGAATACCAGGGGACCAGCTGTGTGCCAGCATGTCTATGCCGAGGAAGGCCTCGGTCAGGGCATACCAGAGCGGGCAGTGGGGAGGATTCTTGGGAGGCGAACAGGTGCACCTGTGCCTGTCGAATTGACTCCAGATCAGCTGAACCACCTGAAGGTGGAGTCTCCACACTCCCTTGAGGGTAACCTGTTGTGACGGCGCGTCCGCCGAAGTGTTGAGGTTGCCCGGGATGTGAGTGGCTTGCAATGACTTGAGGTGCTGCTGACTCCGTTGGAGGAGACGGCGGGCGAGTTGTGACATGCAGCGGGAGCGCAGACCGCCTTGGCGGTTGACATATGCTACCGCTGCCATGCTGTCTGTCTGAACTAGCACGTGCTTGCCCTGGATCAACGGCCGGAACCTCCGCAGGGCGAGCAGAATTGCCAGTAACTCGAGGCAGTTGATGTGCCAAAGCAGCCGCGGACCCGTCCAGAGGCCGGCGGCTGCGTGCCCATTGCCAACAGCGCCCCAGCCCGTTTTGGAGGCGTCTGTCGTGACCACGACGCGCCTGGAGACCAGTTCTAGGGGAACACCTGCTCGTAGAAACGAGAGGTCGGTCCAAGGGCTGAAAAGACGGTGACAGACCGACGTAATGGCCATGCGGTGTGTCCCGTGGTGCCATGCCTGTCTCGGGACTCAAGTCTGGAGCCAGTGCTGAAGCGGCCTCATATGCATCAACCCGAGCGGGGTGGCCACCGCCGAGGATGCCATATGCCCCAGGAGCCTCTGAAAAAGTTTCAGTGGAACCGCTGTTTTCTGTTTGAATGCCTTCAAACAGGCCAGCACCGACCGGGCGCGCTCGTTCGTAAGGTGCGCCGTCAAGGAGACTGAGTCCAACTTCAAACCGAGAAAAGAGATGCTCTGAACCGGGAGGAGCTTGCTCTTTTCCCAGTTGACCCGAAGCCTTAGTCGGCTGAGGTGTGAGAGCACCAGGTCCCTGTGTGCGCATAACACGTCTCGAGAGTGAGCAAAGATTAGCCAGTCGTCGAGATAGTTGAGAATGCTAATGCCCACCTCCCTTAACGGGGCAAGGGCAACCTCTGCGATCTTCGTAAAGACGCGAGGAGACAGGGACAGGCCGAAAGGGAGGACTTTGTACTGATACGCCTGACCCTCGAACGCGAAACGCAGGAAGGGTCTGTGTCGAGGAAGGATCGAGACGTGAAAGTACGCATCCTTCGGGTCTACCGCCGCGAACCAATCTTGATGCCGGACGCTCGCTAGAATGCGTCTTTGCGTCAACATCTTGAACGGGAGTCTGTGTAAAGCCCGGTTCAGTACTCGCAGGTCCAAGATTGGCCGCAACCCACCGCCTTTTTTCGGTACAATGAAGTAGGGGCTGTAAAACCCTTTCTTCATCTCGGCTGGAGGGACAGGTTCTATCGCGTCCTTCCGTAGGAGGGTAGCGATCTCCATGCAAGGTAGCAGCGTTTTCGTCTTTCACCAAGGTGAAGTGGACACCGCTGAACCTGGGCGGATGCCCAGCGAAGTGAATCGTGCAGCCGAGTCAGACGGTCCAGACCAGCCCTCGTGACGGACTGGAAGGCGCAAGCCATGCGTCCAAGTTCCGCGCAAGGAGGACCAAAGGGACAATGTCATCGGATGTACCGGCAGGTGGGGCCTCGCGGCGGGGCGGAGCTCGAGGTGCCACACGTCGTGACCGTGCTGAGTCCGAGGACATCAAAGCACTTACCTGGCTCCTTGTGACCACCCCCGGAACAGCCTGGGACGGGGGAGGAAGAGGCCTGTCCTCGTGACCCATGGAGACTGTCACATCGGGGGCGGATTTGTGCCACAGCTGGGCGCTCAGGGCGGGAGACCACTGCTGGAGCCCCAACCTGCCAAATGGAGTGGTGCCAGCCGTACACACCGGATACGTGACCCATGGAACAAGGAAACCACTCTTGCTGAGCTCTTGAGTACTGCAGCCACTTGGGCATGCAGCTCAATTAAATGCAAAAGGTAACAAAAAGATGAAGATCTGCTTACCAGCTCCAGAGCAGCGGGTTTCGTTGTCCCTGGGTCGCCCGTCTCAAGGGCGCTTTGAAGCCTTTCACGGGTTCTGGGCGGCCGCGAGACGGGTGGCGTCTGCTTCCTGCGGTGGTCTCCACGCCGGGGCCAGGCTGAAGGGGCGGGCTGTGGCGGAGCTGGTGCAGTCTCCGCAGGGGGATGCCCTTGGCGATGAGTAGATGGGGTGCGGGATCTTGAGCCGCACCGGGGCAGGATATGCCGGCTAGCATCCATCTACTGCTCTACCATCGAGAACTGCTGGGCAAAGTCCTCGACGGTGTCGCCGAATAGGCCCGCCTGGGAAATGGGGGCATCAAGGAATCGTGTCTTGTCGGCCTCACCCATCTCGACTAGGTTGAACCAAAGGTGGTGCTCCTGGACCACTAGTGTGGCCATCGTCCGCCCGAGAGACCGTGCCGTGACCTCCGTCGCTCGGAGAGCGAGGTCGGTCACCGAGCGCAGTTCCTGCATCAATCCCGGGGCGGAACTACCCTCGTGCAGCGCTTTGGCGGACTTGCAGGAGAGCCATGGCATGCAGGGCGGAGGCGGCTTGTCCAGCGGCACCGTAGGCCTTGGCCATCAGAGACGACGTAAACCTACAGGCCTTGGACGGGGGCTTTGGGCACCCGCGCCAGGTGGCGGCACTCTGCGGGCATAGGTGCACCGCGAGCGCCTTTATCCACCGGGGGATTGCCGAATAACCCTTGGCTGCCCCACCATCGAGGGTAGTGAGAGCGGGGAAGCTGAAAAGATCGGGACCGGGCAGTAAAAAGTGCCTCCCGCGACCTTGTCAGCTCTTCATGCACTTCCGGGAAGAAAGGAACGGGGCGGGGCATGGCTCTGAGCGGCGCCGCAAGCCCAGGAACCAGTCACCGAGCCGTGAGGGTTCAGGGAAGAGCGGTGAAATCCACTCTAACCGACACTCGCGGCTGCCCGGGAAAGCATGTCGTCATCTCCGCGTCAGCCTGTGACTGGGCGATCGACCCCGAAGGGAGGAGCCCAGCTGAGGCTTCCGACTGGACGAGCCCGCTCTCCGATGCTGCGCTCGGGAGCTCATCACTTTCGCGGGCTCCGAATAAGAGGTCGAACTCGCTGTGAGACTAGCCGGCGGACTCACCCGGAAGCCCGATCGGGGCAGACAAGCATGCTGGGGAATGGGAGGTCTGCGGGGGGATACCCGGCGGAGGCGGTCCCATTGGGGTCCCCAAATCGCCCCCAGTGCTAGCCGCGCTGGCCTCAAACCCGTGGGTAAAAGGACCGAGGCGGGAGCCTCTGGGGTGGCTCGCTTTCTTACGAAGGCGAGCCGCGACCGCAACGTTGCCATGGACATATTCTCGCAATGAGAACATGACCATCCACGAACGCTGTCTCCGCGTGAGCAGTGCCCAGACACGAAAGACAGTGATCGTGACTGTTAGAAGGCGAGAGATAACGAGCACAACCAGGAATAACACACAATCGGAAAAGCATCTTTAAAAAGACGCGTCTTTAAAAAGACGTTCCGTGTGTGCGCTCTTTTAGAGAAGTATATACTCTTTTAGAGGGGAAAAATGCTCTTTCAGAAAATATACTCTCTAGTTTTTCTGCCGAAGCGCCCATGGGCATTCTCTGCAGTGCACCAGTGCAGAGGAGGGAGAAGCCGCTGAAATGCGCCGTCAGATCCAGCAGCGGTGAATGAACAGTAGTATTCAGCTCAGTGAGCATGACCGTTCGGCTCCGAAGAGAAAATCTGAATGAGTGGTTGCATACCAGCTCCTTTTATACCCGTATGTTCGGGGGAGTGGCATGCAAATACCACTCGCCAATTTTCATTGGCCTTTTATCAAAGACCAGAGGTGTCTCGGGCTCCCAAGAGTGACCCCTAGTGTCACTACATCGACACCAACGTCGAGTGAGTGACAGATAGGGAACTAAAATTATTCCTCTCTTGATTTCTTTTCTAGATTTTTATTATTTTTTTAAATGAGGGGATTACCTAAAACAAAAACAGCATAAAAGAAGAAAAATCGCATTTCTTACCTTACCTTCTTTTTTTGGGGGGGGGGGGAAATCCCTCGCATGGTGACTTGCTAGTGTAAGAAAAATAAAATACACACACAGGACCAGGAACAGGTGTCGATCTTGAGATGAAGATGCTTAAGTATTTATTTCAGTGTAGCAGTGACAAAGTACATGTAGCACCAAAGTCAGTCTGAACAACGAACATTCTAATCTTATAGTGTGTAAAAACAGTTTGCTGCCAATAATTATAATGAGTCTATGCTTTCGATGTAAATGAAGTTACGCTCCTAATGTAAATTAGATTGGACAAAAGTTGTGGCACCCATTTGTCTGGGATGGTTCTCGATGGCCTATTGCCGCTCCCACACTATAATTGTTGAGAAGTGATACCCCATGTGTTGTGACACAAAAGTATGGATGCTTACTTGTCTCTATGATAATGAAGCCGTCTGGGTTGAAGTGTTGTATCTACACAAATTGGGTTGGGTGGGATTCACATAGTATGGCAGACTGCATTTCCTTACTTGTGCTATAGTAAAGACACCTCCGCTTAAATCTCCACACTCTTAAAGGCACCTCCGCTTAAAAGGGCACCTTTACATTTGTGAATGAAAGGGGCAGGTGCTTGCACCCCTGTAGTCCACGTTCTGTGCACGTCAGTACCGCAAACATTCTCTTCTTGTTCATTGTACACAGTTACATAACTATTTATACAATTCTACAATTAATTCAGGCCGAAAAAATATTCAATGGATAGTTTTGTCCAAAAATTAATCATTTACTCACCCTTATGTTGCTCCAAACCCATATGACTTACTTTTGTCCGTGGAACACTGATGGATATGATACGCCTCAGTCACCATGTGCTGTACTTTCATTAAGGGTTGTCACAATACCGAAATTTCAGCAGTCTCTACTGATACCAATCAAATGTACTTCTCGATACCAATTTCAATACCACACCAAAAATAAGTAATATTCTGTTAAACACACACCTTTAACCTATTTGCAAAGTTAAATATCAAGTTAAATAATAAATTAAAACAAATGCAGTTTTCCCTTAAGTGTTTCTCAAATAAATAAGCATTGCTCAATTTTCTTCTGAATTTAATTAATAAAATAGGGTCTAATCAAATGAATTCATAAACTTGAATCAAATCAAAATAAATCAGTTTCTTTTCAACATACTTGGTAACACTTTACAATAAGGTTCTATTTGTTAACATTAGTTACCAACAATAGTTAACATGAACAAATGATCAGCAATACTTTTCCAGCATTTATGAATCTTTGTTAGTGTTAATTTCAACATTTTGTAATACGTTAACATTATCTAATGCAGTGTTTCCCAACCACTGTGCCACGGCCTGTACCAGTGTGCCATGAAAGATTGTCAGGTGTGCCGTGGAAAATTATCAAATTCCACAAAATAAATAAATAAATAAATGCATAAAAAAATTAAAATCATTTCAGGGATCCAAACTCCTCACCTTTCCGAGAAATTCGCCATTTTGAAACCATAATCGGTCACTTTTGTGATTGTGAAGAGCAATGATTAATGTGCAAAAGTGACTGATATTTAAACATGTTAATGGTCTTTAACATGACTCGCGTCAGCACAACAGAATACATTGTGAAGTGTTAAGTGACGCCACTTTACACCAAAGTGTTTTTCACACACACGTTTTTGCTTCACCAATAATGTCTTTGAGAGTTTATAGCAACAATAAATATTTAAAAACTGTCCAAATTTGTGAAGAGATATTGAATGTCTCATAATTTCTTTTAATTAAATATTACCTTATAGTTTACGAATATCAGAGACCCTTTTATTGAACTAATTTAAATTCACCAAGAGAAAGCTCAGACCTAAACATACACGAGTCCTTTTATTACTTTCTGCTATCAAAGCAATTGCAAGCTTTTTTTCTCTCTTCCAAATACATGTTTTCAATGTTTATTGTGCACACCTCCCGCTTTTTTATGTGGCAAACTCGTAAAATCGCCCCTCTGTGACGATTTCTGCAACTCTTGTCATGTGGAGTGCAATGCGGCGCATGATGCTGGCGTTGAACGAAGCGTTGACGCCTCGACTCATCTCATGTAAAATGCGCTTTACAATGATGAAAGAACATTATTGAAACTCAAAATTATTATTATTTATCTATTATTGTGGTCTTTTCTGATAAAAGCCATGCTCAGCAGTTAAAATAGACTACTGTAGGAAAATGATACTGTAGATCTGCTTTGTGTTTATAATTCTTATACTGAAGTCAGTAAATTTGTAGCCATGCAAGTTTTAATAAAGCAGAAGGTAAGAACATTATTGATACTCATTAATATTATTAGACTATTATTGTTGTCTTTTTGGTGAAAAATAATGCTCAGACTGAAGGAAGATTATAGATCTTTCTTTTAATGCTTAAACACTATAAAGTCTCTTGGTAGATTTCGGTCATGAACAACACAAAATGATTCAATGACTCACTCATAGCACATAAGACACTCATTTATCACCACCTAGTGACATTTTCAGAAGGGGTCACTGAAGTAATCAGTTAATAAAATTGAACAAATTTCTGAAACAGGAGCAAGCCTCACCAAAATACTCTTTGTTTTGCAGCTAATTCTGCACAGTTGTAAACTTGAATAAACTTGAATCACTAAAATAGCTGGAATTGGTGCTTTTAACTTATTCTTAAAAAAAATGTCCCCAGAAAAATTTTCGTGGACCAGTGATTGTCTTACCTTTTTCGCCCCTCATGACTTTGCATCCCTGTAATTTGTTGTGGCATTGCAAGAACAAACCTACAAATTAGAAAAGAAGCAAATTTGTTGTTTTTCTTGACACAGCGTAGCCTACCTATTTTTTTTATTTTTCTTTTTTTTTTTTTTTTGCATAGCCAAATTTCAAACATTACAAGTAAACATGCTACTAAGAAGGACAGAAAACATGGAAAAGTTCTTGAAAAGGAAAAATATTGACAATGGTTAGCCTATGTGGGATAGTGGTGTGCCGTAGAATTCTTAAGTCATAAAAAGTGTGCCGTGGCAGAAAAATTTTTGGGAAACACTGATCTAATGTACTATGAACTAACATGAACTAACAATGTATAATTGTATTTTTATTAACTAACATTAACAAAGATTTATAAATGGCAAAAAAAAAAAATACAAAAAAAAAATAAAAAAAATTTGTTAGTTCTTGATACCTAATGCATTTACTAATGTTAACGAATGGAAACTTATTGTATACAGGGATACACACTGAAAAAAATGATTGTGTGGTGCAGTGAATATAGCAGAAAAGATTAAGTACTTTCTACATTGAATAAGTTAAAGCATGAACTTGAAAATATTAACTAAATTCCACAGTCAAACATGTAAAAAAGAAATGCTTTAGCTTATAAGTAAATATAATTTAAGATTGTTATGTTTACAATGCGTCATCATGTATTAATCCTAAAGTAGGAAACCATGTCATATTATTTGATGATGAGTAAATTTCACTGGTAAATAAAATAAGTCAATTTTACTTAACTTTTCAAAGCTGGTGTTCCCAGCATGCACTGGGCTTGAATAATTAGTGAGCTTGCATCACTGTTTTTAAGTTTATTTACACCGTTTTTATTGTTAATTTTGTTGTTCTGCTTGTTAACTTCTTGTTTTGTGCAGTCTTAGGTTCTGTTTCTACTCAAAATTACCTGTTCATGATAAAAAAAAAAAAATGATCAGTTGATTGTCACCCTCATGGTGTTTTGTGCGCCAAGTGTCGAGGTCTGCGTGCACACTTCTGACCTGTTATTAATGTCAGAAATGCAGGGTGATGCTGCTTCATAGACTACATAGCATGCACTATGTTTCCCAGTGGGAGGCTGCTGTATGTCATGTAGAATATGTCTGTCAGAAAAATTCCAAACGTGACATGTTCTAATAAGATGCTTTAAATTTAAGTACCATGCATATCATACTTACAACTAAAACTTGCGGAAATTATTAACATTATGTTAAATTTACTCACTTTAATCAATAGTATGTCATAAAGTTGAATAGATTTTAGCTTTTATTTTGACATGCATTTTTGAAGAAGATTCACACCTCTGTAAAAGCAATTTGCTACATGGCCCAGTGTGATTATTAAATAGCAGTGTTGTGTTTTAATTAGATAAATATATAGCCTGTGCTCATTACCACCAAACACTGGTGTCCTGATATATATATATTTTGTTTTAGTATCGACTTTTGACATCCCTACTTTCATTGTATTGAAATAAAATGCAATGAAAGTGGATGGTGACTTAGACTGTCAGTCCCACTCTAACATCTCTTTTTTGTGTTCCACTGAAGAAAAGTCATATGGGTTTAGAACAACGTGAGCATGAGTAAATTATGACAGAATTTTCATTATTGGGTGAACTATTCCTTTAACGTACAGCCTGTTTAATAGGTGACTAGGCACATCCACTGAAGCTCTGATATGTGCTACAGCTTTATAAAAAGATACATTGTTGGATATGCTACAATAACAATCTCTCCACTTTCCCCTCTCATGTCAGAACTGTTGGACATGCAACAGCTGTGTCCAGCAACACGTTCCCTCCTTACACACACACACACACACACACACACACACACACACACACAATTTCCTTCTTACAACATTTGTCCCTTTCCTCTTTGGGACCCTTGTTTCTTTTTTATATCGCTCATCTATATTTAGTGTCATCTGTGCCAAACACACAAAGAGAAGGCACATATGCAGTTTTAACAACTGTCCCCTTGTCCTCATAAAAAAAAAAAAAAACAGCAGACACCAATCTAAAATTAACACAAAGCCTGACAGCTGTCTTTATCCAAACATATGCAGAACATATTCAAACATTTAGCCTGGTCTTTCTGAATCGAAACACCAAATGATCTCTACACTTTATTACAACCTGTAGTTTGTTCACTCTTAACGGGTTTAACAATTAAACAATTTACCTTCAAGGATAGATAATTAAAGAGAATTCAAAATAAGAAAACTGAGGCAAACCATTTACTCCAAATAGAAACAACTGAAATAACAGAAAAGATGTAAAGAGTTAACCTCAGAAAGGGGGATTCAGAAATGAGGAGAGCAAAACAAGGGGGGCGCAGCCTGCCTCGAGCTGCTACTGCTGCTACCACCACACCATCTAAACCCCAATTTTCTATGCTCAAAATGACAAGTTTATACTCTGCCTATTCAGCAGCACAACTGCTGACAATCATCAATCAGTCTGATTGGGTTAGAAGTGGGAGTGTCCAGTGTCACTGGAGGTTGATCAGGCCTCCATCTCCACCACCAACACTCAAGTTAACCCAAGAATAGGCGACCACGTAACAACTTAAATGATAAAGACCCTTCTAGATCTTCATGGCGGTACAGTAACTATTGAAAATTCTTAAAGCTCATCTGTAAATGTTTTTGTATATCGGAACATCTGAACGTTTTGGAACATTGGTTTTTTTTCATAAAAAAAACTAGTTGGGAAAGTCAAATAATTACAAAGTCAAACTCTATGAGTCAAGCACTCACATATCTAAAGATGAATTTTTCACTCCCTGAAAATTCATCTCCCTGAATTTTTCCAGTTGACCCAAATATTCCTTCCTTCAGTAACTTCAATTAATGCAAAACATCTATGAATCAAAAACTAGTTTTTTTCAAGAATGTCTCCACCATTAACATTTATTAATATTTACATTTCTCATTACAAAAGTGTAACTTTTATAAACTTCATCTTTACATTTCAACTACAGCTCACATAGCCAATGATATATTGAATACAGTAGAGTGTTGTGGGTGGTTGTCAGGGTGTTGCTTGCTATTTGTTTCTGGTTGGTTGCTGGGACATTGCCACTGAAAAAAAAAATATATATATATATATATATATATATATTTTGGTTTAAGTTTTTCCAAGGTAAGTCGTTGCACAAAATTTATTCATCGACATTATGAGTTGAACATACTCATTATTTTTTAGTTATAACAATTATATTGAGTAAAGTGAGGTCTGGAAACACAACTACAATCCAAAATCAACTATTTATGCTCCACAACCCTCCATACCTTGCCCCGGGCCTACATACGGTAATTAAATATTCAGGGACAAGGACCTATGTCCACTCCCCCAAATACAGTGCAGCTGAAATAGTGGTGACTAATACCAAGTTACCAGTTTTATTGTAGAAACAATTACTGTAGTGACAGTGAAGCATCCCAGCACTCTTGGAACCCTGCTTGTCGGATTAAGGACAGAAACTATCTGTTGTATAATCTAGAATCTAGAATATTTATCACCACACGAGCAGGGCCAGCATGGTTTATTTTCTATGACTTTCACATGATATCTCCATAGAACGACACCATGAACTTATGACAAGGACAATCCCACTGGGGTTAAGGGCACATTGGTGATGGCTCCCTGCTTACTTAATTTTTGCAGACAGTATGGTTGATATGGTCTTACTCTCTGATGTTGTGGATCCATTGCATTGTTTTCTTCTATTCCTGACTCTTGTCCTCCTGTCTGTCT